>NW_024355206.1:3514916-3779955 GCF_902729225.1 Pteropus medius | reverse complement strand
CCTGTATCTGAAACATTGTAAATGTCAATAAAGGTTGATTATTATCAAAGTAATAATTTAGCCTTTTTACTCATTAAATTAGGAAAAAATTTTGAGTTACTACTCCATGTTGGTGAGGGGGTAACGAAATTTGTTCTTGTGTACATTATTACAGACATTGTAAATGATTATACATCTTTTTGAAAGCAGTTTAGGAATATATGTGAAGTGTTACATATTTAATTTATCTTCTTTGATCAGTTCTACTTTGGGGACTCTAAAATAGAAAGTAATTCAAAATTTGATAAGAAAACTTTAGGCCTGATAATGTTTCAGTATTATTTATCATAGTAAATAATTAATTTGAGTAAAATATGATACATCTGCTAAGTAAATTTTAAAATTACGAACATAAATACTTATAGCTTCATGAAAAATACTTCTATTATTGTGCTAAGCAAAAAACTTAAAAGGGGGTACAAAATTATATGCACTGAAGATTATAGTATATGAAGTTTTACACAGCTGCTAGAACACAGCCGGTTTATTTCCAGAGTTTCTTTGACGCTGCCCCTCTGACACTACTTTTTAAAAAAATGACTAAAAAAATGATCAAGTAATGAGCAAAACATTGAACCTGATCCCATGCCTGAATCATCCCCTGTTGCCAGCCGTTAATCTTGGGATGGGGGTAAGGAATGGAGGGTAATGAGGAATGAGGCAGGGCTCAGAGATGCTCAGAGGAGTCACTTGAATCTTATGTGGATTTCTTCTCAAATTCTCAAACTTCTTAGACAGTCGGTAGGGATGCAGGGAGGGATGATATGTGGGTATCAGCATGATCACTTACTCTTGACCTCACCACTGTTAGGGACATCCTCAATGAAATTTCTAACAATTTCTTTAGTTATACATATTTTATATTAATATTCTAACACTTCTTATAATGATTATTTGGGAGAAGGAATAGTAATTTTTAGAAGCTAACTCAGTAGGCTATAAACTAAATCATTGCTTTTTTAAAAAATTATAATAGTGATCCATCCTCATAAGAGTTTAACCAATCTAGTCATTAATGAAGTACAAAGCAGAAGTCCCCAGGAATCAGAGGTAGGTCAGTGACGAGAAAGGTCTGGGGTGCCTGTGGTCTGTTGTGCACATTACTTGATTATAAAAACAGCAGTGTTTACTTTGGCTTATAAAAGCCTCATGTTTTGACAGGGTGCAGCGAAATGTTCTCTGACCAAAATCACTGTGTCAGAAGGATCTTGTCAAAAAGTCTAGCTTGGGAATATAGCTATGAAAAAACATGCCCAGAGAACAAAAACACTAGATGAAAACAGTAGTTGTGTTTGGATGATAGGATTATAACTCCACCTCCCCCTTCTGTGTTCCAAAATTGTCTATAATGTGGTTATATTTCTTTTGTAATAAAAGTCCAATTTGTTAAATATTTATTGAACAACATCTATGTGCCAGACACTGTGCTTGATGCTGGAGGTAGGACAATGACCCAGAAAGGCACGGTCACAGCTTGGTAGAACTTAAGTCCAGTGGGAGAGACAGACGATTTTACAAGTCACTATGAGACTGTGATGCACCCAGAGTAGAGGGCTTCAGAGAGCAGCTGGAACACATCTGAGTGCTGCCTAACCCAGGCTAGGGACCTGGGAAGCACCAGGATGGCTTTCTGGAGCAAGAGATGTCTGAACTGAGACCTAAGAGCTATATAACTGAAGGTTAGAGTGGGGAGTGTTCCAAGTGAAAAAAAAAAAAAAAAACAACCCAGCATTTGGCAAAGCTGGGAGGCAAGAGAAAGTGTGTCCTGTTTGAGGAACTGGAAGTCTGGTGAGACTGGAACATAGATTGAGTATGAGGTGGGGGTGGTGACAGATGAGCTAGAGGGTGAAGCAGGAACCAGATTACAAAGGACCTTACTTTCTTTTTAAGGAACTTAGATTTTTCTCCTGAAGGCAATGTAAAGCTATTGGAAAAATATTTTTTTGCTTGCCTGTTTGCTCACTTATTTATTCTTCTGAATTAATTTTTATATAAAAGTTATAACATTTGTTACAAAAACTCAAAAAAACCTGGAAGCATATAAAACGAAAAGTAGGTCTCCCCTTCTCTCCTTTGCACCCTCTTCAGAGGTACCAACTGCTAAGTGTTTCTTCTGTACCCTTCCGGAAGTTTTCTGTGTGTATACTGTATATAGCACATACTTTCTCTTGACACAATGGTATCATGATGCCATTCTGAATAACTTACCCCTGAAAAACAAAACTTGGACACCTTGGACATCTTTTCATTTCAATACATAAAGATATATGTTTTTTTCAATGGCTGCATCATATGTCTTTGTATAGCTTTCCTATCATTTACTTAACCAATCTCTTACTGTCTAATTTTTCACTATTACAAAGCAAAACTGCAGTGAACCTCCTTGTTTTATGTATCTTTGGGTATTTATGTAAGGATATCTGTAGAATATGTTCCTAGAAGTAAAATAGCTAGGTAAGAGGGTTTGTACATTTAAAATTAAGGTAGACAGAACCAAAATAACCCTTTAGAGGTAGTTACACTTTCTGCTTCTATCTACATTATGAGACTGACTGTTTCTTCATATCATCTTTATCACAGCATATATATCCACTTTTTAAAAATTTTATTTTATCAGTTTCAAGTATACAGTACATTGGTTAGACATTCATATAGTTTATAAATGATACCCCTGATTGCTCTTTCTCTCCCCTGGCTCTATACCTCGCCATTACTTTAATGCTAACTGCATTTATATATCCACTTTAAAAAACTGTGTTAAAAAACATAACATAAAATTTACTATTTTTACCATTTTAAGTGCACAGTTTAGTAGTTTTAAGTACATTCACATCGTTGTATAACCCGTATCCAGAACTTTTTCATCTTGTAAAATGGAAAATCTCTTCCCATTAAACAACTCCCTGTTTCCCCCTACCCCCAGCTCCTGGTAACCACCATTGTATTTTCTACTCCATGAATTTGACCACACTAGGTACCTCATGTAAGTGGAATCACACAGTATTTGTCTTTTTGTGACTGGCTTATTTTACTTAGCGTAATGTCCTCCAGTTCATCCATGTTGTAGCATGTGACGAGATATCCTTTTTTTCAAAAGGCTGAATAATGCTTCATTCAATGTATAGATCACATTTTGTTTACCATTCATTCATCAAAGGACATTTGGCTTGCTTCCACCTCTTGGCTATTATGAATGATGCTGCTATGAACATGGGTGTGCAACTATCTCTTCAAAATCCTGCTTTCAATTCTTTTTGGATAGATACATCTCTATGTTTCTTCGGTCATTTGTATTTCCTATCTGTAGACTAGTCTTTTTAAGTCTTTTGCTTATTTTTCTATTGAGTACTTTATCTTTTTATTGATTTATAAAAATTATTATACATAATCATGTGCCTCTTAGTGACGGGGACACGTTCTGAGAACCGCATCGTTAGGCGATTTCCCGGTCACACGAACATCCTAGGGTGCGCACACTTCAATGGTACAGCCTACTCCTGTCATTGCATGTGTGATGCTTCAGACGCTGGCAGCACCGCAGACACCTGAGTGCTTGCCTTGCGAGCCCTGCTGGTGGCATTTCCTTCTGAAATGCAAGTGCCTGGCATGCTTTGATCTGGCATCCCTGCTTCCACGAGGTCATTTCTACCTGATATAAACACCTTGCCGGCCTCCCGACTAGATGAAGAACTAGGTGGCCTCCTTTGTTTTAGTTCTTGGTTAATTTGATAACTGACTGTTTGAACTCCTTGGTTTTTCTCTTCTCCTGTTTGAATTCCAGCTCATGTTTTAAATTCACAAATTAAGAGGCCCCCACCTTTGACTCCATTGAAAGCAGAGCCCCAGGCCCAGTGCTTGCTCCTGCTCGTGCGTGCATGGGGGTGGACCTGCTTGTGTCCTCCAGTGCTTCTGTGTGTGCCCATGCTCTCTACATGCGACCTTGCTCTGTACCTCCTGGCTGGCCTTGTATGCTCCTGGGCCTGTAAGTAAGAAACTTTTTCTTCAAAGTTTCTTAACAGTTATTGCTGAAGGGTGTCTTGCAACTGTAATAAAAACCACAAGGGTTGGTCCAGTTGTCATTGTCACATTGGTTTGGAAAGGGCTGGGGTCTGTGGAAGCTCCCCAGGCCCATTTCAAACAATAGATTGAACACAAAAGAATAATGCATTCCTGGGACCTTATGGCAACACCACTTCACTAGGACTTAGGAATTCTTTGGCTCCGTTTTAATCTTATTGGCCCACTGTCCTGTACGTGGTCCCTTGTTGACCGAAATGTCCTTAAGTGGCACCTGACTACATTAAGAAAATTGGCTTTTTGTGTATTAGTTTTCTATTGCCGTGTAACAAATTACTGCAAGCTTAGTGGCTTAAAACAACTCACATTTTATAGCAATGTTTTTATAGAAAAACATTTTATAGAAACAACTAACAGTTTCTAGAGGTCAGAAGTCTGGCTACAGCTTATTTGGCTTCTCTGCTTTAGGATCTTACCAGGCTGCCATCCAGATATTAGCTGAGCCTGTGATCTCATCACAGGCTGAACAGGGAAAAGACTTCTAGGCTCCCCGTGTTGTTGGCAGAATTCATTTCCTTGTGATTGCAGGACTGAGGCTTCAGTTTCTTGCCAGAGGCTCCCCTCAGCTCTTACAGGCCACCTGCACTTCCTTGCCATGTGGGCTTCTCCAGCATGGCCACTGACTTCATGGCAGCTATTCCTTCAAGGCCAGTGAAGAAGAGTCTCTCCAGCACCTCTGCTAACAAGACGGAGACTTAAAGCATCAAACATTATCACTCTATCGCTGTATCTTATCTATTGGTTAGAAGAAAGTCACAGGTCCTGCCCACACTCAAAAGCCAGGAATTACACAAAGGCGTGAACACCAGGAGGTGGGGATCAGTGGGAGACACCCGTAGAGTCTGTACACCACAGTGTGCCTAATATTTTCTCAATTTAGTAATTTTTATTTGGGAGTTTTATGCTCTAATTTTTATTAGGTAAATGTGTTGGTCCTTTCATGGCTTCTATGTTATAATTTATAGTATGTTTAGAGTGGCCTTCATCACTTCAAGATTTCTCAAACATTCACTCATTTTTTTTTTAACCCATACTTTATTCTAATACTGTTATTACTTTGGGATTAATTTTGGTGTGAGATTTGAGACAGATCTCACATTTTTCCTCTATGGCCAACCTGTTGTCTCAACTGTCAAATAATTTATTTTTTATATGGTTCTTTTTGTTTTGTTTTGTTTCATTGATATGGCTGTATATTTCTCTTTCCATTTCCATATCAGTGTACTTGCTTTAGCTTTGTAATATGTTCTTTGACTTTAATTTTAGTTGTTTTTTGAGTACATATATATGTAGATGTATTCATGTGGTTCAAGATTAAAGATCACCAAAAGAGTGATCTCCATCTCTTCCTAGTTACCCAGCTCACTCCCCACAGGCAACCAATGTTTGTCATTTTTGTTTATTCTTTCTGGGATATTTTATGTAGATATCAGCAAATGTGAAATATAATCCACTTCACCCCACCCTTTACCCAGAAAGTAACCATACACGGTTCTGTACTTTGCATTTTTCACCTAGTATATCTTGGTGATTTTTCCACATCAACTCACAAAAAACATGCTTATTCTTGTTTTTGTTCTGAGTACACAGTATCCTATTGTATGTATTTATTATAATTTATTCAGCTAGTTCCCTGTTAATGAACATTTATTTACAGACTTAAAGAATATATACAAACGGTGTTGCAGCGAACAGCCTTATACATATACGATTTCATACACATGCACGTAAAGCTACTAGAAGCGGAATTGCTAGGGCACTAGAGTATATGCATTTATAGTTTTGATAGATAGTGTCAGTTTTCCTTCCATACAAGTTATACCAGTTTATCCCTACCTGCCATGTTCCTCTTTGCCCACATCTTCCTCAGCTCAGTTTTTTTTTTTAATCAAACTGATCTTTGTCAATCTTATAGATGAAAAATTATGTTTCTGTGTAGTTTTAAATTACACTTCTCTTATTATGAGGGGTACATTTTCCCATGTTTATGAATCATTTGTATTATCTTCACTGCAAACAATTTGTTCATATCCTTTGTCCTTAATTCTTTTGAATAATTGATCTTTTTTTATTTCTTAGTTCTTTATATATTAGAAAAAGTGGACATTTATCTGTGATATGAGTTGTAAATATTTTCCCAATTTTCCATTTGTCTTTTGACTTTCTTGGTGATGAGTTTTTTTCCATGCAGATATTTTAATTTTATGTATCAAAATTTATTGTTTTTTAATGGTTTCCTGCATTTTCTGTCATGCTAAAAACCCTTCTTTTTGTTTCTTCTAATACTTTGTGCTTTCATTTTTAGATTTAAAATCTTTGATCCATCAGAAGCTTATGCTGATGTAAGATGTGCAGTGTGGATTTGACTTTTTTTTTCTTTTCCAGTTTTCTAGCCAGTTGTCCCAACCCTGTTTATTTTTTATTTTTTTAATTTTTTTTTTTTATTATTATTATTTATGTCCACAGCACTCGGTATTCCTAGGTGGTTTCCCATCTAACTAGGCCCGACCCTGCTTAGCTCCCGAAATCAGACATCAGGCTTGTTCAGGGTGGCGTGGCCATAGACCATGGACCGTGGCTCCGCTGGGGAACAAACCCAGGACCTTCTGTATGTAAAGCAGGTGTGCTAACCGCTACACTATGGAACCACATCCATCAAACCTGTTTATTGAATAATCATCTTTTCCCCACTAATTTAAAATGCTGCTTCTATCATATACTAAATTCTCACGTTTGATTACATTTTGAGACTTTCTGTTCTCTCATATTGACTTACATGTCTATTTTACAAGAAAACCACACTATTTTAACTGATTATTATAGCTTTATATTACATTTTAAAATTCTGGTACGGTTAATTTGTTCTCATGCTTTTCAGTGATTTTTCTAGACTATTCCTGCATGTTTATTTTTCTGGGTGAACTTTAAAATCAGCTTGTTAGAATCTTTTTTTTTTTTTTTAATCCTGTCATTAATAAGTTTTATGCAGCTGAGTGGTATGATTAAATTTGTGTTTTAGGAAGATTATTCTGACTGCAGTGTGGAAGCCAGATTGAAGGAAACAAGATTAGAGACAGAAGAAAGGCCAATTACAAGGTCGTTGCAGTAATCATGGGTAGAGTGGATAGACAGGGAATTGAGAGTAGTAGTGGGTTTGAGAGGTGTTTAGAAGGTCACAGGGACTAGACTTGATAATGCCTGGAATGGGGAGAGGTGTGGGAGGAAGCACTCAAAGATGACCCCAAACTTCCTGGGTTAGGTAGTTGGATGGTGTTATTCCCAGACATTTGAAACACACGAGATAGGGCTGGTTTGAGAGGAAGATTATAAATCCACTTCTAAATGTGTTGAGTCTGAAATGCCTGCAGGCAGTCCTAGAAGAGTTGATAAAGTGGGCAGTTGACCATACAAGTCTGAAGTTTTGGAGAGAGATCTGGGCTGGAGGTACAGAGTTGTATGATAGAGCCCTGAAGAACCTCAGCATTTAAAGGATGGTCAGGAAGTTTAGGAGTCTGCAAAGAAGACTGGAAAGAAACATCCAGAGAGGTAAGAAGAAAACCAGGAGAGCATGCAGTCACAGAAGCCAAGAGAAGAACGTTTTCAAAAGAGAATGACTTGTCAGTAAGTTCAGATGCTGCCGAGAGGTCAAGTAACTGAAAAGCCCAAGTTCGATTCAGTAAAAAAGGAAAGTCCACAGTTGTCTTGGGAGACAAATTTCAGTGGAGTAGAAGGTTAGAGGGCAGAGGGGAGAGTGGGAGTTGAGGAAGTGGTTGAGGCAGCTCCTCCATCGTGAAGCTTGGCTGTGGAGAAGAGATGAGACACAGGGGCTAGGAAGAGAAGAATGATGCATCAAATTATATTTCAAACCCCTCTCCCCATGCGAGCGGTTTGGCTCTGGTTAAATGGAGGGAGGAAATGGTTTGTGAGCCTAGTCTTTGAGGACCAGGCAATACTGAGATGGATATAGGGCTTAGAGAAATTGGCCAACATGAACTGCCTAGAAGAGAGTAATCCAGTTAAAGTGTTGGTATATGTTATTTGACAGATTTAACTTTTAATTTTGTTGAGTTTCGTAATATTTTTGTTTGGCTATATTCATATTTTAAGAATTCAGAGAAAGAACTTCTTAAGAAATTGGAATGAGGTTTAAAACTTTAATGGTGATTAAAAAACAAGGTACAGAGCAATGTATTAGTATGCTATGGTGTATGTAAAACAGATGGAATAGAAGTAATACACTTATAGTTGCTGTGCATACATAATCAGTATTTGGAAAGAGTCACAAGAAACTAATCATATGGTTACCCATTGGGAGGTGGGAACTGGATGCATAGAAAGGAAACAGGAGTTGGAAGTTGCCTCTTCACTGCCCACCTTCATATTTTTTAAGAATGAAAATATATTACCTTTTCAAATAATTTGACCTAAGTTGGTTGGTTATAGTTAAAGCCAATGGTTCTGGCAGACCCTGAATTTTCTTAGTCACTGAAAGCTCTGAATGTCTCTGATTTCTCTGTTCATCCAAATCTGAGAATCACCAAGAAGCATACCCTGTCTTTATGCCTGTGAGGTGTGAGTCTTTGCCTTTTCTCCAGTCTTCCCCACTGGGGACCAGCAGCCCTAGGGAAGTGGACAGTCATGGAGCTTGGGTCAGGGAAGAGGATAATGGCCTAGGCTGTGAGCCACAGCTTGACCGAGTGGGCTATTAAGATTTCTGCACCCTATTTCACCTTGGGTGAGGGGGGCGGGTTCCCCACACCAACAAGCAGTTCTACAATTCAACTCAGTTTTGACACCATCTACCAGGAGATAGCATCAGATTCCACTGGTTAAGGGCTCAGTCCTACATACACTTTAGATGCCAGTCCCAAGTCTAAGTCCCCAGGTTACCCACAACTTCTGTCCACATTGGCTGCAAATCAGAGAATCTCATGACCCCTCCCCTTAGATTCAGTTAATTTGCTAGAACAGCTCACCAAACTGAGGGAAACACTTACGTTTACCAGTGTTGTTATAAAAAGATATGATAAAGGATACAGATGAACATCCAGATGAAGCGATGTGTGGGGCAATGTATTTGGGAAGGGATGAGGATCTTCTGTGCCCTCTCCAGGAGTGCAACTCTCCCCAAATCTCTGCATGTTGAACTCCATTTTTGGGGGATTTTATGGAGGCTTCATTACATAGGCACAATTGATTAAATCATAACCTGTCCAAAGGAGGGGCCTTGCTCAGGATAGCAGCTCTCACCAGCTCTGAATGGTTGGTTTTCCCTCCCTTTGTCTGTAGGCAGAGGTAGGCACTTGCCGATAAAAAGAAAGGGCTTCCTCCTTAGGACTCCTGCCAGTTCTAATTTGGTTGATGAAAGGAATGCCAAACCATTAACTAACTCAGCGTCTCCAAACTAGCAACCAGGCTCATTTGCACTTTTATCTCAAAAGGAGAACCTGGTCCCACAGACCTATTCTTCCACTTTTGGTAGCTTGCTTCCTCATGGAGAGGAATGATCTTACATGATGAATTTTTAGAAACCTCTCATCTGGGCAGATTCCCCCAAGGACATTTGCAGATCAGCCTGAGGGAAAACATACCAGAAGCATGGCTGTCTGACAAAGGAGTGGCCTGCCTGGGAAAGTAGTGGTTCCCATCTCCTACGGGGCCTTGTGGAGGCTGGATGGCCATGGGCGAGGATGCTACGTAGTTGATTGGCTGACCTGTAAGGGCATTCCTAACTCTTGTGACTGTATGAATCCAGATAGAACAGGACACTGTGTGTGCCTCTTCATAAGCAAGTAGCCAGATGAAAAAGTACCCTAGGCTCTTTTAAATCCAAAACAGGATGTACATGTTTTTTTACTCAATATGCTTTATTTAGAATTGCCATGTGCTATTATATCTAACTAAATATTCCAGGTTATTTCATTCCCTCCGGAAGCATTTTCTCTTATGATTCTTTTCTAGTTCTTTTGTGAAATTATGTATTTGTTCTTTAAGGTCATGTGGACAAAAACATTTTAGTAATAATTTTTGCTGGCTATATGGTAGAAATCTTAGACTTTACTTCTATTTTTTTCATGTCTATAGGAGTTATTTAGTTAAAGCTAAAAAAAGGCACCCTCAATTTATTATAATGTCACAATTTTAATTTTAAAAAATTAAACTTTTTATTTGGAAATTTAAAATATACCCAAAAGTGGAGAATAGAATAATGAACTCCCTTATATTCATCACCAGATTCAATTATTTTTTCCAGTTTTATTGGGATATAATTGACATATAACATCGTATTAGTTTAAGATGTATAACATAATGATTTGCTGTGTGTATAAACAATTGATCCTTAAGCAACATAGGAGTATGGGGGTACTCTGTGTGTATAAACAATTGATCCTTGAGCAACATGGGGGTATTGGGGTACTCCGTGCAGTCAAATATGAGTATAACTTTTGCTTTCAGGAAGCTTTGGCAGTCCCTCAGTATCCATGGGGGATTGGTTTCAAGACCCCCTTCAGATACCAAAACCCACAGATGCTCCAGTGCCCTATATAAAGTGGCATGTATCAGTGCATACATTCGGCCCTCTGCAGACTCCCAACTGTGGATCAAAAACAGTACAGGTATTTTATTGAAAATAATTTGCCTATAAGTGGAACCACACAGTTCAAACCCCTGTTGTTCAAGTGTATTGCGAAATGGTTACCACAATAAGTCTAGTTAACATCACCTCACATAGTTAAGTTTCTGTGTGTGTGTGTGTGTGTGTGTGTGTGTGTGTGTGATGAGATTTTTAAGATCTACTCTTTAGCCACTTTCAAATATGTGATACAGTATTGTTAACTAGCCACTTTGCTGTACATTACATTCCCAGAACTTATTTATCTTAAAACTGGAAGTTTGTACCTTTTAACCACCTTCACCCATTTCCTCCTCTCCCAATAATTTTCAACATTTTGTGATTTTGTTTCATCTATCCTCCTTACCTTTTTTTTTTTTTTAATCCAATTTACAGACCTCTTCTAAACTCAGTGAAGGGTCTTACCAAGTTCAGTCACAGTGACGTATCTGGTGTGATTCCGAGTGCAGCAAGATTGAAAGGAGGGGGAGAAGGACGGTCAGTGCCAGCAAGTGACTGTTTCTCATCTCCATTTCCTATGGCAGGAAGAGGCAGGCGATGGGATGAAGCCGAGTCAGGCGATTTGGCTCCTTTCCTACTTAACTTAAACTACCTCCTTGACCCTTCTGGTCTCTGAGGACACCTGTTTAACTTGCCTCTGGGCCAGGCTCCTTCTGTCATGCCCTGTCACTGCTGAAGTCTTAGCTCAAAAAAACCAGTTCTTCCCTTCTGCAATTCCTTTCCATCATTCTGTCATCACCCTAAGAAGCAAATTAGCTTCTTTTGGAGGAAATAAATGGGCAGACCCAATCTACGCACAACTAGTTTCTCTAGCAGTGATCTTATTAGCAAAGTTAAAAGGGGAACTGCACTCAGCAGAAGGCCTCTCTCTCCACGGAGCACATTCACCAGGCAGGAAGGTGGGGGTGGGGATGAGCAATTTAAAACTTCTACCTCTGTGTGGGCTTGTGTGGCATTTCCTGGAAAGACAGTAATATGCTTTTAGAAGCTTGGGGTCTGCATTAACCCCTGCCATGCCCATTTTATATGGAAATTTTTATCTATCCGCAAAAGTGGAAAGAATAGAATAAGAAGCTTCCATCACCAGTCTCAGTAATTATTAGCATTTTGTCATTTAAACATTTCGATCATGTGTCCTAGTAGGGGAGTTTTTTTATCTGGGAATGTTTGTTTGTTTATAAATTACATACACATACCACTCTACTGTTACATCATATACACAAAAAATAGAAAACTAAGTAGAAATGGAGCATCTAATGTCTTCTCTCCACCCTTTTCACATCCTGTATACCCCGTGAGGGGCACACACTCTGCAGCCCAGTGATTTAGAAACATAATAATAATTCACCACACATGTATTGGAACCTTCCATCACAGACACTGTGGGTGCTGAGGGGGACTGTGTTGGAGCAGGATGCCGAATCTCACTGCTATAGCCTCTGGGTCAGTAGAATGTCACGCTGACCTCTCCCTGTGAGAGGCATGCATGAGCCCTGCCTGGGACGATGACTTCTTTCTCATCTACCTCTTTCTGAATAAGAGCCCCCAGCATGAATCTTAGACCCCATAGTCTGAGCACGTTTCATGCTTTGTTGTTATTTCTTATTTTGACAGATTATTTAGCCTAGCCCTCTGAGATCATTTTGCTTGCTTTAATTTTTTTGTTTGGACCTTGGCTGCCTTAAAAAAACAAACTTTTGTCTCATTGTTTGAGTAATATTTTAGCTTCGTTTATCTCATTAACTTGACTTCCCTTTTACTTTTCATTTAAAAATTAGGACTAGGAAGGGGCAACACAGGAGACATGGTGACAGGCCAGGTCTCAAGTCTGAAGATTGAGTGCCAGCATCTTCTCTGGTCTGCTCTGCTTTTCATAACCTCTTTTCATCTTTACAGCAGGACTCATTTGGTCCTTTGGAGAAATTTGGATCCCAAATTCAATTGGTAAAAAAAGGCATAGTCTTCATGCTTAAAAAACAAGCAAAGAACAAACTACCTATCCAGATAATTCAGGGGCTCTAAGGCTCAAATTACCCTGCAGAACCGGAATAAGACAACCCAAAGATAGTGTAATACTGGCAGGTTGCTGGGAGAAAAGCCTTGCCTTGTTCCCAGAAGCTATGAGCCTGACAGGAGTTCTGTGAACTGAAGACCTTGCCCTCTGGCATGTATTAGCGCCAGCTGCTGCCCAGTCTGACACCCCAGAAGGCAAAGGGAGAGAGAGAGTGGGGACCTGCAGTCAGGGAGGGCTGGAGGGAGGCTGGCAGATCTGACCCCAGAGATTTGTGAAGTATTTTGAATGTCTCTTGTTGTTTGTTTGTTTGTTTGTTTGTTTTTTGATGGTGGTATAATAGAATCTAACCAAGCTATGAAATCCCTTTTATTCTGCTCAGTTTATAAGGTATAATTAAATGATCCATTTAAGCCAATGCAGTGAATGAATAGCCTCTTGTGGGCGGGTCTTCACGACTCCCTCCCCTCATCATGAGAACCAGGGAGGTGCTGACTGCTGGAAAGATCTCCATCTGGGTTCCCAAGAAAGGCAGGGCTCTCTTCCTTTGTTAGACTTGCCCTTTTCAAAAGAGAGGGCCTATAATGTCTTCCAATAACCATAGCCTGCGTAGAAGTAAAAAGCCCTGCAGGCTCTAGGGACCTGCCTTTCTTCCTACACCTTCCTCAAGAGAAATGTATTCAATACTCAGGGCTAGTCTTTCACACATTTACCAAGAACTAAAAAATTAAGCTAAAGAAGAACTAAACATCATTACCGGCAAGCTGGAGGTCCTGTAGGGCAAGAGTGAGTGTAAGTGTGACCTCAGGGGCAAGCACTAACTGATCCTATCTATTACCTTTCTGACCTGGTAACCTTCCAGCCAGTCTCCTATCCTATGTAAGCTCTATTGGGGAGGGGAGAAGCAGATGTGGACTCAGATATATATAAGAATTGAGAATGATAACCAAGGCTGAAGGCATTCCCCACCAGCCTGCCATTTGTGAGAGGGTATTCTCATGGCAGAAAGAAAAGAGCATGAGAATTTCTGTTTTTGGACAAGATGTCCATCATGTTTGCTTATGAGCCATTGGCCAAAGAAAGTCACAGGGCCTTGCCAGCATTCTTTTCAGCCATTCATCACAGACTTCAGCTTTCAGAGGTGACATGGCATGGGCAAGCAGATGGATGCCTAACTGAGATCTCTCTGTCTCTTGGAGGAGACTTTGAGAGGCCTAGAGTCCTGAGCAAGCCCCTAACAATGATGCCACTCCTACTATCCACAAAAGGACTCTGTAGGGTGGCCTCACCTTTAATCAGGTGCTTCGCAGTGTCAACCACATGGACATCCATCCTCCTTCTAATGCCTAGTGTGTTAGTCAGCTCAGACTGCCCTAACAGAATTCCTGGGACCAGGGGGCTTAAAGAACAGACTTTTGTTTTCTCGCAGTTCTGGAGGTTTGAAGTCCAAAATCAAGGTGTCGGCAGGGCTGGTTTCTGGTGAGGACTCTCTTCCCAGCTTACAGACGGGTGTCTTCTTACTGTGTTCTTCCATGGCATTTTCTCTGGTGTCTCTTTCTCTTCCCATAAGGGCACTAGTCCTGTTGGATTAGAATGTACCCTTAGGACCTCACTGAACCTCAGTTACCTCCTTAAAGGCCCCATCTCCAAACACAGTCACTTTGAGAGTTAGAGCTTCAACCTGTGAATATGGGGGGATGCAATCAGTCTGTAGCATACAGTATCCCTGGGATAAGGCAGCTTTCACAGTGTATAATTTAGTGTTCTCAACAAGCCTGCAAGGAAGTTATCAGCATCATCATTTCTACTTTATAGATAAGAAAGATGATATAACTTCTTAGTAAGTGGAGGATCTTGGACTAGAACTGTTTCTTTGATGCCAAATCGCGTGTTCTTTGACTGCAGCACAGAATGTTGGCCTTATAAACACTAGAAATGAAATACTGCACACTTACTGAATTAATAACTGTAAGGATTATGCAATATATGGAAAACTATTTACAAAATAATGTTAAGTATAAAAATAATTCACAAAAATATATATTCTCTGTGGATACCACTGTGTAAAAACTATGGATAAAAACTATTCATAAAACTTGAAAAGGAACAGAAAAAATGAAGTACTTGGTCTTCAGGGTGGCAGGGTTTTCTTTTCTTTTTTTAAGTTGACTTAAGAAATACATTTTTAAATAACAGAATTTTAGCATTGGCAAAGCAAGAGAAGTTGGAAGTCGGTGGAAACAGAGAACACGTGTCCATTTGCCACAAACTTTTTCGGGGCCCAGAGACCTAGGCCAAGTACCAAATTCCATAGTGTTTGACAGGCTTTTCCACTCTGAAAACTCTTTCATCCTCCAGCTTCTCTGATTGAACAATTGCTCTAACTCATTTGATGAGCAAGGCAGGTCCTTGTGAATTGAGAAGGCTAAAGCCAAATACAGTTTGGAAGATGCTTAGCTGCCACAGGGGCCGAGCGTTAAAGTTGAGCCACGGTGAGGAAGAAAAGAAAATATCAAATGTAAATGAAGACTCTCCCCCCAAAACTTAGTCCAAGCAGTACAGGACTTAGGCCAGCAGGGCTTAAGGCAAAAGAGGCAAGCGTAAACAGAAAACGTATGTATAATAGGAAGTCTAGAAGACATTTGAAGAGCTTTCTGAAGGCCTCAGCCCCACCCCTCTAGGCCGGCCTCCAGGAGCCTCTCTGGCGGGAGTTGTAAGACTCCTAGATGAAGACATTATGTTTTCAAGTCTATTTAACATTACTGTAGTGAATATATGATTTTAGTACCATAGTACTTAGTACTATAGTACCTTAGTACTTTCTCCTGGAACAAAGTCATCTGTCTCCTAAAATCATGTCTATTTTGTAAACAGTTTCTGATAATAAAGCGTGCTGTGCATCCCCTCGATTAACAAAGATATTTCAGTGTACCCCTCCCTAGAATAGAGTGCTCTGTTGTCTGAGATCCACATCCAGCTTTCCTATCACAGTGGGTGTTTTTCTTCTAGGCCCAGAAGTTGTTCCTTACTCAGATCTCTTTATTTTAGGAGTTAATAGATTTAGATTGTAAAAAAAAACAGATTGAAACTGGTAAGCTAAATTAGTCCAGACATTTTATCAGCCCACTCAGGAGAAATAAGAGTAATTCCCAAATTCAATATGAGAAAATTCATATGTTTAACAAAGAAAAATGAGCGATCAATGCTTAGCTAAAGGAAGCTCCCTATAAAAACATGTTCTATCAGAGGATTCCTTTCATAGTAAGTGAGCTATTTTATATATGATTTGATTTAGTTAAAATCAAATCTGTTTTCATGTATTTCACAAACACATCTCTGTGTATGCAATGTGCATACGTATATTGCCCCATTATGTGTGATAAAATGGTCTAGTCGAGGATTTATTCTCTGACAACCAAAAATGTTGCCATTCTCAAAAATGTTAAGAATATACTCCAAGCACCTATTAACAAAGGATTTTGAATTTACTGATCATGGATTTATTTTGAATTTCTTTATACTTCTTTTTTGTGCCATTTTGGGAACAACGAGTTACATGTTTCCCAATTATATCTAGATCTTGTTTTTTTTCCTCTTCTTAATTCGGGGTACAAACTCAAATGTCTAACAAAATAAGTCAATAAAGTGGTCTGCTGTAACCATTAAAAGTGTGAGAGTGGGTGTCCCACATACAGAGAGCAGCCACTCTCAGCCTATCGTTGCCATGTGGGAGAAGTGTGGCCAATTTGTTTTGGTTTTTCATGAGAAACCCCCTAAGTCTGAATTATTTTTCCTGGAATTTTTAAATATTGTCATTTCAATCAAAAATTTAAAAAGACACTGTAGAACAAATAGTTCCCAGTCTATAGATGTCCCATTTTATTTCTGATACTGTGTCTGTATATTTGGACACTGGATACTGCAAATATCCAATTTATTTCTGTCTTAAATATTTCTCTTTTACATTTCAAGTGTACTTCCTAGTTTCTAGGATTTGATATATGAATCCGTAGTCCTCTGATTCTCTGCCTCCTAACTGTGACAACTTTAAATATATCATTCTTTCAGCTCTCATCTGAACACACTAAAGACTATTTTTAATTATTCTGTAACTATATAGAAATGGCTCTGTGTGCTACCTTATTTTATTTACCTTGATTCAGGCACAGTCATATACACATATGGTCATATAGTAAAATGATAAAATCAATCTTTTCCTTTGTTTTTTTGTGTATTAGTTATCGTTCTTGAGGATGAGTGGTAAATTCATGGTCACAGGCCAACTCTTCTTCCCTTCTCTCTGCAGCCTTCATTTCATCAAGCCGATAGTGTGCGGGGAACCCGCCATCACGGGCTGGTGGAGAGGCCATCCAGGACCCGCTTCCACCCCCTTCACCGAAGATCTGGGGACAAGCCTGGACGGCAAATATCCTTTTTCATTGTCTGAGGAGAGTATACGTTTTGAAATGTTTGGAAGGTTTTCAGGATTTATCTTCTGTGCAATTCCTCTTTGCCTTCAACATCCTCATTTTATCTGATGAGTGGAGGTGATCAAAATAAGTGAGTTGGAAACTAGAAACATCTCCGCAGCCAAAAATTGGAAATATCATTGGAGGTGTTTACTTTGTGGAGACATTGATAAAGTTTAGTTTGTATGTTCAGAAGTAACTGAACATAAACAACATGTAATTCAGCCCCATTGCAAGGTGTTCTCAGCTTTTGCTTGAGAAATCAACAAATTCAGAGTTAGATCTGGCTTTGAATTAGCTTTGAGAGATTTAGTCCATCTAGCTAAACACATACAGGGATATGTGACTTATTTTTATTTCTGTTGACCTGCTGACCAGCTGTTAAAACTTACAGAAGAAATTTCATATGATTTTCTATTTATGGAGTTTCAAACTCAATAAAATGAAAACTAAAACATAAGGCTGGTATTTAGGAAAATTCTTAGACAGTGATGTATGCTCTTATGCTGTTAGCTAGGAATAAAGAAAAGGAGATGATGAATTCATCTGACAATGTTATTTAACCAGTACTTCTCACTAGGCTGAAGCAGGGTGCACTTCTGGATGGCCAGCATTATGCCAGGGGCTTTAGGGGCATAGAGTGCAGCTAAATTTGTGGGAGAGGACATAGAATAAGCGTGCCACGAGGGCCTGCGCTCTCACTTCTCACACACGGGTGGAGGAAGGCACAGAAAGGCGGGGCAAGTCTAACTACTGAGCTAAATTCCTGGCAGTGATGGCAGAATTGGCTTCAGGAGCCTAGAAACCAGGAAGTGGGGGGAAGGGCATTCATGTTTACCGAGCACCTACCCATGCCAGGCACTATGCTGGGCAGTTTATATGTCATTTAGTCCTTAAAAGTCACAGAGTAGTTTGTTTTTTTAATCCCCATTTTCAGTGAGGAAACGGAGTGTTGAAGTTAGTTGCCCAAGATTCCACTGCTGAGGTCGGAGGGGCCCAGATCCAGCCAGGTCAAGCGGACTCCTGGCCTAGGCGCCTCCCTTCCCCATACCCCAGTCCGCTCAGTCGTGCCCATGACCACATGCAATAAAGGCCTGTGGGAGGAGTTACGGGGACGCACAGAGGAAGCTGCTGCTCTTCTTGCCCTCAAGCTTCTTGCAGTTTTCCTTCTATTTGGAGGCAAGGATAATGACCCTGGGGAACATTTATTTCTTCCTCTCTCTTCTGTCCCCAGAGACACAACACATTTGCTCTATTGAGATACCCTCACTCTTAGTTTCGTATAGTATGTGGCTATTATCAGGGAAAGTGACGATGACAGCTGATTTTGAGGAATGTGTAATAACTTTTACATAGAATGCAAAAAAGAAAGGAGAATTGAGTCCATTCTTCAGCTAATTTGCATGTGCGTGGGTAGAATAGTACATCAAACCATTGTCCAAATTGCTTGGAATTTTCAAGCGAAGACTTTGCTTCTTTGCTTGATTTAACAATATATCTTTTCCTGATTTCTCAATTCCCTCTTTCTATGTAGGTGTTCTCTCTAAATATTTTGTATGTGTGTGTGTGGGGGGAATATCTCAGATCCTTTTTGCAGTAAATATAGTGTAAATATATACATATACAGCTTTTAGAACCAAAAAGAGTAACTTGGAAGAGGTGAGGTTGAAGAAAAGCAACAGAGGAATGTTCATTCACTTAACGATTTAAGTATCAGTTTTGTAGACACTATAGATATTATGGCAAACATAATATGGTCCCTGCCCTCAAGTTGCTTACAGCTCAGTGGGAGAGGCAGCTAGGCACGGAAGTGGTCACAGCACAGTGTACTGAGCTGTAGTTGAGGCATAGCTGTAGTTGTTGTCGTTGAGCTCATGGGAGGGGCAGCCTGAACCAGTCTTGGGGGTACTGAGAAGATGTCCTGGAGGAAAATATGAGGCTTGAAGGATAAGAAAGAAGTAAGAGGATAATGTGTTCATTTATTCAACAGATATTTCCAGATCCTCTTCTCTGTACAAGGCACTTTTCTAAGTACTGGGGACTCCGTGGTGAATAAGACAGACAAATCCCTGCCTTCTTGAGTTTACAGTCCTGTGGGAGATGACGGACAGCAAACAGGTTAAAAAAAGTGTTTAAGGAAAATAATTTCAGATGGTCGTAAGTGATAAAGAGAGAGGAAAGCAGCTGGGAAGGGAATGATCCAGGCAGAGGGAATAGCTTTGCAGAGTTTCAGAAGGGGCCTCTTTATTATAGGAGATAACCTGACCCTACGTGTGGGTCAACTTGTGAGAGCAGCAGCCAAGCAGATCACCTTTGTAGGCTGGCCAATACGGTTGGAGAAAAGTAAAACCCCAGTTAATGTACAGAGAAATGAAAGTCGTTCGGCAAATAGTACAGGTCTGATTCACAGATTGTGAGACATCTCTCTGTATTCTCTTCTTAAGCACCAAACTGGATCCTGGCCTGGACATCTGCTAACTCAAAAAAAAACCTCTTTAACATAGGCCTGCCTGTTAATGAACTGCAAGTCTCTTTTGAGGAGTCAGGAGATCAGGAGCTCCCAGTAAAATATAAATGTGGGATGATTTTATGTTGAAGATATTCAGGAGAACCTGGAGGAAGAGGGCTGTGATTCCTTCTTTCCTTTCTTGGCCTGCATTCGTATGATTTTGAAATAATTTGCTTAAAATGGTTGCCTTTCACACTTGTCTGTTACCTCCTTAATGAAGTTTTATCATTTGAAAGTATTAACATTGGTTTGAGACTTTGTTAGAACAAAAAGAAAAAATGTATTTAGAATTCTCTCGTTAACAGCTGTTTCTTGGCCGGGGTCTTATTTTAGAACAGGCAAACTGGCCTAGATGAGGATTCAGCTCTATGATATAGTGATCTCAAATGAAATGAACATTGTTTAACAAATATTTCAGCTTCCTCCCAGAGTAGGCAGCCACGAAAAGCAGAGTTCTGGCTCAGGGAGATTCCTCCTGTGGTGGGCGGCCTTAACCACAGAGCAGGCTGGTGCAGTGGGCTTTGCTATTGGCATGGTGGCCACCGCAAGCAAAGCGCAGGGCGCTTGCTCAGTGGGGCTCTGGCCTGGAGCCGCTCTCAGGGTATAGGAGAGGGGGCCTGGGTTTGAAAACTCACAATAGGAGCTCTTCTTCCTTTCTGCAGCTGCTCCAGTCTCTCGCAGCCCTTCTCATTCCTCATGGGCAGCAATCATGTATCTCAAACACCATCTTGTTGAATTTCTGATCTATTAACATAAATATACAGCAAACGTAAGAGTATCTCAGACCTGTGGGTAACACATTGAAAAAGAAGGGGAAACAATGACAAATGTTAGTAAATGCCTTCTTCTATAAGCGATGTGATTTTAGAAGGACAGGAAAACACGTTTAGAACATTTCTGATTTATATCCCTAAGAAGATTTGAAAGTATACTAAACCTGGGAAAACAGACTGAACACTAAAGAGAGGCCTTGAGACCTGCTGCAGTTAGGAATGGCTTCCCTCTTGGGAGTAGATAGGCCTTGCTTTGATTTTTTTTCATTGGATAAGACAAAAATTTTGGACGTTGGTCTGTAGAACACTGTCTCTTCAAAATGCATGGCCTGTTACATTTGAGAAGCACTGTGCTTTCCTCAGTTATTAGGGCTCTGAAAAGCCCTGCAGTTGAGAAACTTCTTATCTTTAAACCAGGGTTTCCAAAATTTATTTGATCACAAAACCCATTATTTACCTAACACCCATTAAAGATTTCCATCTCAGAGAACAAGGAATAAGACCCCAAAAGGTGCCACTTGTATACCTCCCCTAACATTTGACTTTCACATATATTCTAGCAGGACATAGTTGGAGGTAAAAAGGGCAAGAGGAAGTAGAGTGACGGTGAAGACCTAGTTGAGAAATTAGGAAGGAGCCAAATTGTTACCAGTTTTACATATTAAATCTGACCCTGGAACTCACCTTGGTGTGTAGGTTCAATGAGCAGGTTCGTAGTTCTCTTATCCCACTGGCTGCATGGACGGTCACAGGCCTGCCCACACAAACTCTGTCTCTGGTAGAAGAGAAGATGGTGGCCCCCAGGCTAGAGGGCAGTGCCTGCGCCCTGCCCCGGGTGCACTCAGCACAAGGGAACAGGAAGTCTAAAGGAGAGCCCCACTGAGGCAGGTGGCTCTAGACCAAGATCTGGCAGGACTTATTTGGAGCTTCAGTGGCTCAGTGACCCCTCCCTTGGGCAACAGATGTCCTCTTACCAATAGAAGAGCTACTCCCCTTTCTTTGGGGAAGAGTGAGTAAGGACTTTCCCTCTGACACCCCCCAAGTGGGGAAGGGGTACGAGTCCCCTTGTTGATGGACTGAGGCAGGAACATGAGAGGGATTTACCTCTGCGGGACTGTGGAGAGCTGCGGGGAAAGAGAACAGACTGGGTTGACTCCGAGGTTCCCAACTGGAGCATCAAGGTGGGCGGTGTCCTCCATTAAATATGGTGGACTGTAACATTAACATCAGAAAGGTTAAAACGCTAACTTATACCTCAACATCGAAGCAATCAATGTTTTATCATTATTTTCCTATTACACTGCAGCATTCTAATTAGCTTTACTAAATTAGAATGACTTCAAGGATGGCAGTGTGCTGAGACAAGTGGTTCACTTCTGCTTCATGAAATTAAGCTCTCTGACATTCATCAAACTCTGAAAAAAGAGGAAAACAGATAACCGCAGGTTATGCGATTCAGCGCCTCCTGCCTAATGGCTCTGCCTACTAAAATACTGATATGTGTCATCTCTCAGAGGGCCTTCTTCTTTATCACCTTTTTCTCTTCTATCTCCTACTGTGGTCTCTTCTAATCTGTACTTCATATAATTAGGCCTGATAGTTCATGTTGAAGAAATGTCTCTCTTTCGAAAAATCTTTTTTTTGTATTGACTGAGATTCAGATTAAGAAATGAGATAACTAAACATGACAAACTAATACGCAGAAGGTGAAACTCGTGATCATAATGCTTCTCCTGGCAGAGGAGACTTTTCATACTGACCCGTGGAGCGTTTGATGCTCACACTTCTACAGCCAGAGCCTGCGCGTGCCGGGGGTGCCCAGCCCAGCCTCTGCATAGGGCCCATTTCCTCCTGAGCCCAAGCAGATGGCTTCTTTTATAGAGAATCACTGAAGATTTTTTAGTAGGAGAAGATTATGATTTAAAATGTTTTAGAAGACTATTCTTTGATTGTAATGAACTGAATTAACCAAAATGTTGGGCTACTATACTCAGCATGTGTAGTGCAGCATCATGTTTATGCTCACGCATACGGAATATATTTTGAAGCATGCTAGGCCCACCAAAGAATACAGAATTTATAAAATGGAGCCCCTGACAACATAAGGAACTTTACATTTCTCCGCAATCTATTGTAGCCATCTTTTGGTTATAAGTAATAAGAACTCTCTTTAACTTGGAATAGGAAATTTATTGGCTTATGTCACCCAGGGGCTTGATCCAGGGGTTACACAAAAGCACTGAGACTCCGTATCTGCAAGGTGCCACTTCCGTGTTGAGTCATGCATAGACAGGCTTTCATCTCCTGAACTGGGGGAACTTTTTTCCTCCCCTCAAAAGCACTCTCTTTGGTCCTGTTTGTATCATGAGCCCATCCCTGAACCAATCACTGTTTCCAGGGGATAGGGTACCGTGACTGGAAATACAGGGCCTGGGTACCTCCCGTGGGACAGGGAGGCCTACCCTGAATGACAACCTTACTAGGTTTGGAGTGGCGGCGGAGGGAGTTCCTAAAAGCAAAAGATGCGAGGCAAGCATAAAAAATAAGAAACACCCACGTGAATCATGCAAAGATGGCACTGGTTAGAAGATAGAGGAATGGACTTTCCAGAGGAAGTTGATAAGAAAGGGCATGGAGGAAGAGCTATTGGGTGTAGAGATGAAGATAAGGGCCAAAAATTCACTTGTTTGTTAACTCTCTACAATTCCAGTGTCTTAATTCTGCTTCACCTTTTCATCACGTTTATTTTTCCTTTATTAAAAATTCTACTTCGACGGTAGTGCTTTTGGAGCCAGTTATTCCTCACAGCCCCTGGATGAGAGTTGGCCAAGGTAAGCAAGCCATATTTTAAAGATACGATGGGCATATGTTATTTTTGGATGCTTTCACTTTATCGACCTTGAATGCTGTTTTAGACGTTTCTAATATAAAGCATAGAATCTTGTTTTCGCTTACAAAACTTGTCTTTTCACATGTAATCGTAGGCTTATATGAAAGTCTAAAATGAAAGTTTAAATCTAGACCTTCATTTTTAAAACCAAATAGAAACACGGTTGGGATACATTTACCAATATAATACTCTGATTTGGCATTCTTATATCTGATACATGGAAAAATAAATGCCTGTCCTTAGGGTGTTTAGTAAGCTACTAAAAGGAACATAAGCTTTAATAAACTCCCCAAGTGGTAATTTGCACAGTGGATTTGACTTAGGGTCTCTGAGTATTTTGGTATATAGAGGATACATAAAAAAAAAATTTTTTTTTAAAAAGCGTTTTTTAGTATAGAGGGGAATGGAATATAAAATTAACTGAAAAGATTGCTACATACTTTGTGTGGTATCATTTTCAGACCACAAGTCAGATTTAGGAAGCATTTGAAATGTTACATATTGAAAACATTGGGCTCTCTGGATTGAGGTCCACTCTCTGTCCATTCTCT
The DNA here is from genome assembly GCF_902729225.1 of Pteropus medius. Taxonomy (NCBI): domain Eukaryota; kingdom Metazoa; phylum Chordata; class Mammalia; order Chiroptera; family Pteropodidae; genus Pteropus; species Pteropus medius. The sequence goes on along the minus strand of NW_024355206.1, from coordinate 3,756,002 downwards.
GGGCACATACTGACCAAGCACTTACTGTGGATGATGTAGGCAGGACCTGGGAAAGGTGGGCATGAAGGTGGGCAATAGCTGGCTCTACCTTAAGTAGGTTTTCAAGTACCCTCATGAATCCTGGGACCCAAGGTTGTAGGATAAGTATAATATCTTCTTTTAAATCATAAAAAGATATCTCTTAACTGATATTTTAAAATTTTGTATCCAAGAAAAAAATGTCTTATGCTTTCCAGGCACTAGGATTAGTTAAATGAATATTTTCACATACTGGGTAACTGTAACAGCTGTATTCCTCTTCATGGCTATCTATATGAGAATGCAAAGTTTTTGCATCCAGGATTGCCACGGCACACCCTACACACACACTCAAGGTGTGTGATGAGGGGTCATTTGTTACACTTCTGGAGAAATACCTGATATCCCCTAGAGAGGAGTCGATCATGGACTTGAACTATTTCCAAAGGCATTGAAAGGTGCTTGTTTGCCCTCTTTAAAAAAAAAAAAAAAATTCTTATATGCCCAGCTAGCTAATCCCATTCTCATGGATTTGTAGTTGTTTTTATCATAGAAATCATAAATCAAAGAAGCTGGAGATATCATTTAGTCTGACCTCATTTTAACAGTGATGAGTGAAGTGAGCATTTTGAAATGACTTTCCTCAGGTTGTACAGCTAGGTGAGTTGAAGAGGCAATTCTCAAACACAGGTCTGAGTTTTTCCTTTGCTTTCTGTGAATTGAACTTCTTTTTCTCTTTATGTTATTCTGGTTTTTAAAGGCAGCATTCTCCTTGGAAAGAAGAAAAGCATCCTGGGTTCAGGTTGACATCTGCACTTAACAGGTACATGGGTTGTTTCCTAGTAGAAATAACCTTTAAAGAAGACCAGTCCATATGATTTTCCTGATGTTCTTTTTATATTATCCAGTTACCAGATATGTTTATATCAGTTGTGCTTATGTGAAGTATTAAAAACAAACAAACCAAACCTTGCACCATTTATTGAATGTCCACAGCACAGTGTAAGAACATGAAGTCTGGAGTGAGACTTCATGGTTTGCATCTTACTATGTGACTTTGAACAAATTATTTGACTTCTCTGTGCCTCAGTTTACTCATTTGGAAAAGGGAGATAATAGTACCTATGTTAAGGGATGGTTGTGAAGATTCAATAAGATAATGCATGGGAAGGGTCAGTATTCAGTACACGTTAGCTATTGTTATGATCACTTTGGGCCAGACTCCAAGGGTAAGTGTTCCACATAGGTCATTTTTTCAAGTCTGGTAGCATCTTATAAGAATGAGGTGGGTCTTTTTTTTTTTCTGTTCTAAGGGGTTAAATGACTTGTCAAAGCCATTTAGCTAATATGTGATGGAACTGGGATTAAAAAAAATTTTGTATAGTGCAAAATCTTAAACATACACAAAAAGGAGAAGAGTTATAAGAAGTCCCTGTGCCTGTCTTTTAGCCGCGGTCCTTTTCTCCATTCTGCCACTCTGGTTTCTTCTCTAGCCCCTCCTCCCACCCCCATCCCACCACCAGCTAGATATCTCTGACAGTCTTATGAGCTGATAGGAACTTAAAAATAAAAGACCACATGCTGTTATTACATTTAACAAAATTCACAATAATATTAGCTAATATCCAGTCTGCATTCAAATTTCACTAGGGAGCGCCCTTGTTGCTAGATGGGATGCTGTCTGATTCACGAGTTGCTTAGTAAAGCCATTTAGATCTTCAAAAGAAAAACAAACAAACAAAATTCCCAGTTGTCTCCTTGCATTTGATATTTTCTCTTGGGTCTCTTTAATCTGTAAAGGAGCTGGAATCTGAACCCAGGGCTCTCTGATCCCAGAGTCCATGCTCTTCCTGTTGCAACACACAGGTTCTGACCTGCTTCTCCCCTCATCTGACCACAGCACAGCCGTGGTGTGCACAGTCAGGCCACGCAACTTAATGGCCGCATGAAGCTGTCACCTGGAACAGACCACAAAGAAACATTTTAAGCTGACTTGAAGTCCACAGGTTCCTCTTATGGCAGACAGTTTGATCCTTGGATGAGATAATAATCATCTCTTGGAGTCGAGGCTGTGTATAAATTGGAGCTCTTGGGGGGGATTTCGGAAATAGGCCACAGATCAGAGGTTCCAAAGCTTTTTACCTTTGGGTTCCTTTACCACCTTAACACCCTTGAGGTGCTGAGAGTTTGTTTATATGGGTGTGTCTATTGGTATTTGTCTATTGATATTAGAAATTAAATTGAGAAATTTAAAAAAAAAGATACTTATTAGTGAATTTTATTTATTTTTTAAATTAATTATTTTTTAATTGAAGAAATGATTTAAATTTCCTCCATCTACCTATTAGTGAATTTTAAACAAAATAAAAATAATAAGCCCATTACATGTTAAATAACATATTTTTAAGAAAGATTTGTGATGTATTATGAATTGTACACTTGAAACTAATACAATTTTCTTTACCAATGTCACCCCGATACATTTTAAAAATACAAAAAAAAAGAAAGAAGGGAAGTTATGTTTTTCAAAGCAAAATACTTAGCAAGTGGCATAATGTTATTATACCTTTTACAAATATCTTGAAGGTAGCTGGGTTCTCTGCTTATACATTGTTTTGTGGTGACATCACATGTTACATAGCTACTGGAAAACTCCGCTGTGCTTGCCAGAGAATGAGAGTGAAAAGGCGAAGAACATCTTAGTATCACTTTGAAACTCATCTTGACTTACACTGCCTGAGAGGGTTTGAGAACCGCTGCTGTAGGTGATCCTTCATATAGGAAGAGGAGTTATCAGTGGAGAAAATGAGTGCAGCCACAGAGAATATACTTGTCACAGCACTCTTCTGGGTCGTGAGGAAGAATGGGCAGGTCTTACAGGAAGCTATGAATCTGGGGCCCACCTTGTTAAAATGGATCATTGCACCATCAGCATCAAGGGATAAGATTATACAGGTACAAGTTAAAACCACTTGGGTGTGGGTGAGCCTCAGAGGCTGTCATGGACATCAGCAACTTCAGGTTGGTCCAAACCCCTCATTTTAAGGATTATTATAAATCGATTATCCTTACCTTCTGTTGGTAATTTTCTACAAAGAATATTGCATTTTCACTAAGGAAAAATGGATTTCAACCAGACTGTCTCTTGCCCCCTTAGGACCAATTCTGATTCTGCTCTTCACACCAGTGCTCTGAGCACCAAGCCCCAGGACCCCTATGGAGGAGGGGGCCAGTCGGCCTGGCCGGCCCCATACATGGGTAAGACACACAGGCCCCCCGCCAACAGCGGCTGTGCTTTCTCGTTCTGTCATAGGCGTTTAAATGGTGCATGCCCTTCCCCAGCTCGGTAGTCTTCAGAGGCGACGCTCCTGGCGGGGAGCACGTGTGGATTTATGATGAAACAAGGTCACATGCTTCATTCCTGCCTCTTCCGTGGCAGAGTCCCCCTCCTTGGCACCTCTCGGCCCTCAAGGTCTCTTCCCTCCCCACCGCAGTCTTCGTTTTCACATGGACACACCATAACTTTCTAACTGGCCTCTTTATTTCCAGTCTTATATTCCTGTAGTCCAGTTTTATGTAGGTTCTCTGAAGATCCTCTTCCCATCCAAAATCTGAACAAACTGAGAAATAAAACCAGAAGCGACAGATGGAACTAAATATCACCTTTATTACTGTCGAGAGGACGTAGCCTCTCTCTGTGGGTCCATGCCTGTTGTCACTGAACCCCAGACTGAGGCCAGTCGCCCCAGTGGCTGGCAGTTCTGGCCTAGATTGGCCCCTACAAGAGGAGTGCTGAGGAGAGTCTGAAGGGCAGGGCTGAGCAGAGAAGGCATGGCCTGACAAGAGGATGGGGCTGGACTGGAGCTGGGCATCACCTGCTCAGTCGTTCCCCATTTTGCTGGGTATTCCATTGTTCACCTCCCTTGGGCCACAGTGAGTAAAGGGGAGCAGAGAGGCCAGGGGCGAGCAGGAGCTGGGGAAGGGTGTAGTCATGCCATCTGCTTCCAGAATAAACACAGATCTGATCACATTAGTCTCCTGCTTAAAGTCCTCAGCGCCACCCCCTCACCACCAGGAGAGAGTCTGAGTCTTTTCAGTCTGGAATGACAGGAGCCTCAGCACTCAGGCCTCCTTCACCTCCCTCCCTTCTCTGCTCACTCACCAGCCTTACTCCCCAAGCCAGCTGTGCGAACCACCTTGGGTTCTACTAATGTTTCATCCTGTACCCGTCTCTTCCTCTTTCAACTCCTTCCTGGCCTACCTGGTCAACACCCTCAGCTTTGTTGCCATTTCTGTGGAGCCATCCTGACCTTCCTCTCTTTGCCAGCCCAGAGCTCCCCATGTTCTTCTAACATCCCAAAGCTCCTACATGCAGATGGCTGTTTTGGCACCTGTGTCAGTGCCGAGGAAGGACTGCCTTCCTCATTCCTTGTGTCTGGTGTCGATTTCTCAATGTCAGCATCTTCATGGTCTTATCCCCAGCACTGTGCCTGGCCCGGAGGAGCCCTCAGAGATGGGAAAGTGCGGAGAAACTACACAGTGGCTACGTGTGCAGAGCACCCACTAAAACACGCTAGATGCTAGCATCTAACCTGCACATGAAACAAGGCTGGTTCAGTAAGACACAGTCCGAGCCTGATTTTCTGGGGTTTGTAATTGAGTAAGAACAATGGTTTCAAATTATCCATTCCATATGCCAGTCAATATTCCGGAGGGACTGTTGTCTTTTGGACTGTTGTCCAAATAGGGCTATGTGTTTGGTCTTGAAACAGGTGAAAATCTTTAGCCAACATAACACCAGCTTTTCTGGTTTTCTTTACTTTTTAGACAATTTAAAGCCTAAATAATCTGTTCCTTCTGAGAGAACATTCCTGGTCTTCTTTCCTTGCAAATAGTGGGGATAGGATTTTAATAATAATTGTTGCTCTGTTTGTTCTTTTCATGCAATTCAGAGATGACCACATTTGCCTAAATAGGTGTTTGCTTGTAAAGTATGAGGTTTTTAAGAATCCGTTAGGGCGAGATAGCCATGTTTCCACACATGAGAAGAGGAGAAGAAAGGTAGCAGTTATTCTGGAATTAGATATAGGTTTGAGAAGTGGGATGCCTGGGTGATGGAGTCGTTCAGCTTCAGGATAGATAGAGATGGGACAGTATAAGCAAAGCCTAAAAGAAGCAGAGACTGTGGCCAGCAGGGCCACCTAAGCACAGCAAGACCCTCGTCTCCCCTGACTGGGAGGGAACCAGATGGAAAGATTTTTACCCTGAAATGTCCAATAAAGAGCTGCATCTCTGCCTCTGGCGTTCCTTAATTTTCTAGAAAGGGACAAAGGCCTAATGAGAACAAAGAAATCAAAAGTAATTTAAGGAGCTTTTGAGGCTTGCATACAAAGAGAAAAGAAAGTAAGTAAAGCAGTCCAGTGAAGTATATATGCTCAGAGTGATCTAGCATCTGAGGGAGGAGGTGAGAAACGTCAGAAGGTGTAAGTGAGGACGAATAAGAAAAGCGGAAGAATGAAAACGCTGATCTTGGTAGAGCAATAGGAAAAGCAGGAATAGAAAGAAATTCTCGAGCAGCATTCCGGGTTGAGTTGAGCGAGAATCAGGTGCGCGCTCCTTTTCACATCAGCAGTTAGGAGCTGTTGGGCCACAGTGTCGCACAGCCATGGAAGTTGGGCTGCCCTCCAGCCTGAACGTCTGAACCGCGTGGCTGCTATTGTACGGTTGCCTTGAGAGTGTAGCAGAACTCAGAAACATCCAAATATGGATGTGTTTATATGGGAAGCCAGTGTGTTTAAAATATTATTCAAGTCTCCAAGGATGGGAATTATTTCTGGAGAATTATATTTGCTGGTGGGAGCTATTTTAAATAGTTTCGTGTATTTTCCCCCTGTAATTCATTAAAGTTTTTCATTTTCTTTTCCTTTTGGATTCTAAAAATATCAACTAGCTTTGCAAAAAGGTATTTCTTATTATAGGACCAACCAAATAAAGTAAAGATTAAAAAGTGATGGAAAAATATAATTGGAGCCCAGAATATGGCTCCCCAGCAGAAACAATACTGCCTTTTCCCTGGGAATCTTTCCTGAGCATAATGATGTAGTTTCAATGAATGTTCCCATCATTTTTTGTTGTTGTCGTTGTGAGCAGATGATAAAAGAGCATCTGCTTTTAGCTTAACTACATGAGCAATAAACTTTGATGCATTCAGGAGTAGAGGTTTGTATCCCAAGAAAATAAAGCCATCATTCTGATACATGTTTAGCAGTTTTCATAGTGGTTATTGAGTTGCATGACAATTAGGCATAAATGATAACCAGTTGATATAAATGACAGAAATAAACTTTTATACAACCAAACAAGATTTTTATAATTTCTCCTTTTTTAATTATCCAGAATCTATTAAAAAAAATGTTGATCCTTTCCCTGAAGCATATGCAGTTTAATTATTTCACATAGATACATACAGACATTTAAGGGCTCTCTGTGACACTTGCCCTGTCCCAAAGCCTAGGATTGTCCCCTAAATCTCCTCGGCTCATTGCCAGCCTGTGAAGGAGACTGGGATGCTCCCTGTCCTCTCAGAGCAGGCTAGAGCTAAGGGCTGGAGAGTGTGGGATAGTTGTCTTCTCACCCAGAGCTCTAGAAGCTGAGTATGACCAGCTGTGGGGACTACAGCCCTGAGTTCCTCCTCTGGAACAGGTGTAGTCCAGGATGTCAGTGACCTTTCCACAAGCGCTCCGCTTTGAGCTGCATAGTTAAGGAAGAGTTTTAAAACACTAATAACCCTGAAAGAAGTGAGCCTGTTCATGACACAGATAAGAGGGAGAAGGGGCAAACACAGGCATCCCAAATCACAAAGCGGGGCAAAAGGTGCCACCCGTATGGCAGAGGGGCCCAGAATGGAGGGGCCAAAGCACCGGAGGCTTCTTAAAGGACCCACTCTGGTTAAGGACTACATCTCTTGCTGCCCCTCTGCTCCACGAATCAGGACTGTGCTGGGAGTTATTTTAGATTTGTCAGGCGTGGGACAGGCAAGAGGGAACATGGTCTCGGTTACACTGAGGAGGTCAGCTTGGTGACTCTGAGGCCGCGAGGTTTTCTGGAATACAGATGTGGCCTTGGTCCCTGCTGTCCCATCCCTGGTGGGACTGATGCAAGTAAGTGGCCTCTCTTTCCAGAGATGCAGTCACAGCGTGTTCCTTTTTATTTTTAACCCTTTATTTATAGTCGTGTCCTATGATCTTTTCTATCCAGTAGTAAAAATCCAGGCTTGGATATTTTAGTCATATGTTAGCTTGGTGCTAACATATCAGTTGTCACCATCACCATCTTCTTCTGTTCACCTAAACTCAAAACTTGGGTGTTATCTTTAATACGTATTTCCACACCCAACACTATTCAGTTGGGAAGACCCGTCAGCCTACCCCTGAGGTGCCTCAGTTTGCGCTCTCTTTACGTCTTTCCTACTGATACCCCACTTCCTGCCTTTGGCCAAGACTATTCTGTTGCTTTCCACCTGGTCTTCCTGCCTTAAGGCTTTCTTCTTTCAATTCATCTCACATTCTGCTGTGAGAACAATCTCTCTAAAGCTTAATTGAATCATGTCACTGCTCTAACCATGACCTTGTATTCCCTGCATCATGCCAGCTTAGGGCAGCATCATCTCCTTTCTAGCTTGTTCTTGGCCCTTGCTATACACATGTGCTTCCCCTCCCCCTAGCTTTCCTCTCTGTCCCCCTTCTCCTCCTGTCTTCACCCTGGAGCATCCCCTTTAGCTTCACTCTCAAGTGTCTAAATTCTTCCAGATACAGCAAGTTGGGCATTCTGAGGGCACACAGGCCAAAGTTCCTGGAACTTACTAGCTGTGTGATCTCAGGGGTTAGCACCTACCTCATAGAGTTTCTGTGGTGATGATGTGAGATCATCTATGTAAAGTGCCTAGCACATAGTAAACGAACAGTAGTGATGGCATGGCTCTTATTATAATCTGCATCACTATACTCAGTGTCCAACTCGGGTGTCACCTCCTCCATGAAGGCTTCCTTTTCAGGTCCAATGGATGAGGTGGCACTAAGGAGTTGTCCTTGGAGTGTCTGCTCACCTAGTTTCACAGGGTAGTCCTCAGCTGAGTCCTCATGTTACAGGGAGAGGTCAGCCTTGCTAATTAAACCCAGAGTGATTGGTGTCGTGATGAGGAAGAGAAGCAATACCAGATTGCTATATAAAACTGGGTTCTTTATTTGTAACAGGACAATCACTTCTCAGTGATCAGAATGGTCAAGTGCCTGGCCCTTTCACAGTACGAGGGTCCCAAGGAAGTCAGAATGCAAGTCAGAAGCTTCTCTCTTTTCCTTTCAACATGCCGATTATGGAATCAGTCCTTTTGTCTGCACCTCATTTTCTACTGTTCTTCTGTTCACATGGCCTTTCTTTAGCTGTGTTAACTCATGATTGAGCTATAGCCTAGTCCAAGTCCCTCAAAGAGAAAGCCACAACCATCTGTGTAGAGTCCTCTGGTTTTTATGTGCACTAAAATTAAGTTTTAAGTCATCAACTTAGATTGTTTCAATGGGCCTGAGAGAAATTCCGTGTTGATACGTGTGCTCAATTTATCCTCTTCTTCCTGCTCCTGGGACTCTCGGTGTTGCCCTGCCCCCAGGCTCCACTACAGTTTTGTATGTTCCACCTGTGTTACAGAATTTGCTTCCATGTTCTGTCTTCTCACCTACACTGTCACCTGGCCACACCTAGCACTTAGTGCAGGAACTTAATCAGTATATGTTGAATGAATGATTATTCGATACTTAGCTTAAGTTTTATAGACTGATCAGATTAACTTACAGATTAAGCTTACCCAGAAACTTATCTAAACTTGAAGTAAGTGATATTTAAAGGCTTAGAATTTTAAAAAATTGTCCTGCTTTTATACTGAAAACTCATTTATTGTATTTGATTGCTCCAAGGAGAATGGTAACATTGCATTCTTGGCACAAGTCTTTGGTTTTAGCCTATAGAACAGTAGGATATACTACTGTACTTATCATCTGTAATATATTTTATAGATTAAAAATACCTTATTCAGCCAGAATTTATTCAAAAGTCAAATTTTTAAAATTTTGGCAATAGTTATCACATGTACTACTTAAATTGACTGAGACTTTGATGAATTACTTTTTAAAAATAATGACTATTTGCAAGAAATTATATATATTATATATAATACACATACATACAATATATATGTACATATAACACATATATATTATACACACACACACACACACACACACACACACACAACATACAACACAGAACTTCCACTCTCTTCCTCTGGTCATTTACAGTAAGTGTGCAGCAGTGAAATAGACTTTTGGAGTTATCTGCCCTTCTCCTGTGAGAAGTGGAACAGAGTTTCAGTCTTTAAATATCTACATTTCTTTACTTTGTGATCTGAATAGTGGTTCTCAGACTTTGTAAATTGTTCTTCTTTCAGGACAAAGGCAGTAAAAAATTTTAAGAGTGAAATAATTTTAAAGGAGAAGAAAAGTAGATAGGACTGAACTTTGGACTTAAATTAGCATGTCTATCTTAATTTTAGCATAAATGCTAATGCACCTTAGATGAATATCAATGTACCGAAATTGTTGGAATTTTCAAAATTTTATTTCAAATCCAAAAGAGTTACTAATTTATGAATAAATAAAAGTGAAAGCATCACATAAAGCATTTTTTTTCTTTCTCACCAGGTTTCTGTGATGGTGAGAACAACGGACATGGGGAAGGTATGAATTAATTTCACCGCTGTACAGGGTGTGACTCTGATGGTAGTTTATATAACCTCATTTCAACATCTAAACTAATTAATGCTCATGTTTTCAGGACTTCTCAAAATGCTGACATCTGCAGATTAGTTTACCTTTCTGAGATGCCCTGTAAAATTAGGGCTAGCCATGACCAAGGCCACAAGAAAAGAAGTGTATGGTTAGATTACAAAGGCTCTTCATCGAGTCCCCACACAGTCCCACAGTCATAAGGTTGTGCAGGGAGGCAAATGTTGTAATCACACAAAAATATTAATGAATTGATCACTTAAACCAGGAGTCTCCCAACACCAGAGGGTGGGGAACTGGTACTGGTCCGTGGCCTGTTAGGAACTGGGCCACACAGCAGGAGGTGAGTGGCGAGCCAGCGAAGCTTCATCTGTATCGGCAGCTGCTCCCCAGTGCCAGCATCACCACCTCAGCTCCACCTCAGATCATCAGGCACTAGATTCTCATGAGTGCACTGTTCTCTGGTGCCAAAAAAGTTGGAGAACTACTGACTTAAACCATTAGTTATTCCAATATCCCTCCCTCCTCAGCTGTCTGTCTGTGCCCACTTAGAAAGTTGTAATTGACAGATATAAATAAGCAATGTGAGGAAAATGCAAATTGATTGTAAAATGAAATTGCAGATCTTGCAGAAGATACTGAGTTTTATGAAACCAATTAATATTGTAGATCTATTGAAATGACAGTCAAAGCCATTGACGGATAAGAGTCTGACACAGTTCATTTATTCATTCAGTACCAGGCGCTGTTTTCTTTTCCTTAAATCTTTATAATCTGAAATTTAATTTTCACAGTCTGAAAGTGAACAACTACATTAGGTTTATATATCACACACATAAAGACCCATGGGGAGTACAACATATGAGGAGCATCTTGTACCAGAGACACAATTCTCTATCATCCTATATACTCCTTTTCTGGGCAAGCTGTTTTAGGCCATGAATAAATCATGAGAAGTTGAAACATCAATAAAAGTCTACTAGGACAGAAATTTTAAAATGGCTTCAGTGTTCTTTGCATTCCCCCAATCAATTCTTTGAAGAATTCCCAACGAATCTTTGATATGAAAAGAGACCAAAAACAATGAACTTCCGTAAAGAAGCAATTCTCTTTGGGGCCTTGGCATCTGCCCCCACCATATTCTTGTGATAAATGTTTTATAAGAAGTGGCCTTTAGTCATGAAGCTACCTAACTCAGCCCTTTTTTTCTATCATCCAATTGTACCTTAAAGAGCAGTAAAAAAAAAAAAAAAGTAATTTTTAAATTCCCGAGTGTCTTGTTATATTGCTTTATACAGACTCTCACACCTATTATTCTTGCTCTCTAGTTTGAGAGTCAGCTGTAGGGCCAGTGTTTACCTGGCACCGTTCTTAGCACTCCCCAGTGGTGAATAAAATAAAGGCCCTGCTTGTCCTTATAGAGTTCACATTTCTGAAGCAGTTTATATTAACAGTCAGACCAGATAACAGTTGAAGAAAATCACACAAGGATGTTGGCAAAATAAGTTCTTCAAAAGAGAGTGATTTGAATATCATGATTAAGAGAGAGATCTGGGAACAGTGATCTGGAATGCTTGAGTAGGGATGACAGCTGTTGTGATGGTTCAAGGAGGTTAACTGGAAAGATGTCGCATCGTACTCTGTTACAGTACTGCTAGAGAAATTATACCCCCACCCATCCTTTATATATTTCACCAATGCATTTAAATCCTAAATTTTATCAAATGTAAGATAAACTTATTTTAGAGTTTTTTTTTCAATTTTCAAACCTTTTTATCAGAATTTACTCTGATATTTTGATCCCTGTTTTAAGTGACTTCTTTCTGGGGTCTGTTATCCTCGGGTGTCCTGTGTGGGGCTAAAACAGGAAGTTGTGACTGTCAAACCAGGGCTTAGTGGTCACCAAAGCCTAACTATGTTTGTAGTTCTGAGCAGTCACCAGTCTCTAATGTTGAATTTCATTCCTGGCATCGGATCCCTTAATTTCTGAGGGCTGACCCTTGTCTTCTGGTCTCTGAGAACAAGTTTTCCCTCGTCTTGTGCTCCACATTCCTGTCTTACCTGGCGTGACTGAGAACATTAAAGCAGAAAGCCCTCGAATGGTCCTTTTGGCATAGAGCTAAGTTGTTTTACAGCATTGAAGAATCAGTAGGGGTCGCTTCAGCTGCGCGGCCTCAAATCCTCTGGGGTCTTGATCCCTCTTTATCCCCCGCTCCGCATTAGCATGTAGCTTCACAGCCGCCATTCTCACATGCAATATTCTGCTTCTGTCTTTGCTGCTTTCCCCATTCCACCTTTCCTAGATTATGGTGGGTCTCTCTTCATCCCTCTCCTTTCATTCTCTTTTTGCCAGATTTGCAGGCCCTCCCTGATCTGTCCTTGACCTTCCAAACTTTATTTCCTACACTCTCCTCGGCTTACCCTACTACACTCCAGTTGAAAAGAGCAGCTTTACTCAGCAGTCCGCTAATTCCTCTCTCATCTTTAGTTTATGTTTCTTCCTCTGGGAATGCCCTTTTCCTGTACCTCTAAAGGGTTTCCTTGGTGCCCAGCTCCAGAGGCCAGCCATGGCCTCTTCCTTCTCTGCACTTGAGCAGCACCGTTAGTTCTCACAGGCCTCCACTCGTTTCTCCTTTCAGTCATAGGTATTCACGTGTTGCCCTTTTCTCCTGACTAGGTTATTAATTCGCTAAAGGCTGAGTCCATGTCTTACTCATCTCTGCAACTGTCACAGTAATACTCAAAACGCCTTCCCTAGTAAACAGTCAATAAATATTTGTGAAATCAATCTTTTTTTTTTTTTTTTAATAAAATTTNATGTGCTTTTTTTCCTCCCTTTTAGTGGTTTCTTTTCCTGGATTATTGAAAGAAGAGAATCTGTTACCTGTCCCCAAGCCACTGCCAAAACAACTGTGGGAGACCAAGGAGGTGAGTGAACAGAACTCAACTGTTTTTATTGTCACTGAATATTTGTACTTCACGGGTCATTGTAAAATCCTTCAGAGGAGAAAACGAGGAATTGGGAAAAAAGGAAGAGAAGATTTGTCTGGAGATGAAGATAGGAAGAATATACCAGGGAATGATGGTTCAAATAAAAAATATCACATCGTGTGATGAATTAGTACAGTGATTTCTTGGCTTCCTAATTGACATGTTGAATTGACTCATTCAGGAAAACCTGTTAGTCCCCCATATCTCATTCGTATTACCGAAAGCACTGAAGCCTTGTTACAAGTCATAGGCAGACTCTTCTGTTTTGTAGCCAGTATCTTCTACCAGTCACCAGCTTCTATTCAGAATTGCAGATTCACCAGATATCCCCATTTTTTGTCAAGGGCATTTGACCTGAGTCCTCAAGGAGTCGGTAAGCAAGTCATCTGTTTTATGATTTCCGTGATCCTTTGAGTATTTGTGCCCACAGTTGTGCTAGCTGACCTCCACCGTGCTCTCACTGTGGAAGAGGGAGATGCCCCATGGTGCTTGACTCTGCCCTTCTTCCCACAGGGAAGCTGTGTTGCCTTTGAAAAAAAAAAAAAACTTCGTCGTCCGAGTCCTTGGTGATGCTCTGTTGCAACTGCTTGTATTGTCTCCATACTTGATTACCCTGCTGGTTTAGGCTTCCTATGGTCCAGTTCCATTTTTCTGCCATGCCCACCAAGGTCATTGTTAGCATTATGGTGGCCTTGAAAGATCTTTTGTAAAAGCAAGATATATTCGATACTTCATCTTTGGTGGGAGGTGTATGTGATATGATTTAAAATTCACATCCTTAAACATAGAAGCAGGAGCTATACTTTGCCCTTTTGGCTGTGGGAGGCACAAGTGGTTTTAGAGGCTTTTATCAGCACAATTATATCTTCCCCAGCAAAGGTGGCAGTGGCACCCACCCTTCCAGGGTCTGTTCTCTCTGGGAGTAGGTGCTCATCTTCCTTAGTTCTTCAGGATTTGCTGTCCTCCATAAATGATTTCTGGGAGAAGAAGTGAGTCAGTAGGTTCATTCATGTTTTACAACATACATTATATTTGTTGAGTACCCTTTGCCAGGTGTTCTACATTCAGAGATTCTGCAATAAACAAGATAAAAATTCCTGCCTCCTACCCCTCTTGGAGCTTATTTTGTAGTTGAAATATTTATTTTCTTCTGACATTAAATTTCTTCTTTCTTCACTCTGTTTTGTTTTTTGTTTTCATCTTTTTCTTTCAGGCCAATTGGAAAAGGAATGTTTATTTAAAAGCTCTATATGTAAAACATTGGCCTTTTTGAAGGAAATAATATTCATCTAGAACATAAACGAATGAAGCATCAAATTAAGAAAATTTATTAGTATTAGCCCTCCCTTATGCCTGAAAAGTCTAGGCAAAACTTAAATGGCTGCTCTGTGAGGGTGCTGTTTACATCTGCTGACTCGCTTGCACTGACTGGAGCCCCAAGATACTTACAAAGATACTTTTAAAAACTTGAATTTGGCTTTACAGTGAGTAAGGCCAGCTGTCTGTCTCTCCCCAGATTCAGTCTCTGTCGGGGCGCCCTCGATCATGCGATGTCGCAGGTGGCAAGTAAGTAGTTTTCATTCTGTTCATGGCTCAGAGGCTGTCTTGAAGGTTTTCCCGATAGAAAAGTCCTGCTACTTTGTCATAGAGCTCTGAGAAACTTCACTTGTTATGTATAAATTGAAAGTCAACTGATTTTTCATAAAAGCAGCAGCTCTTTGGATACTCATGTTTCATTTATTTAAAGTAATTATATTATATAACTGCAATAATAAAGCTACCGTAAATATATTTGAAAATAACACACTTCAAGCTTGATAAACACACAACTCAAAACAGCTGCGTGCAGGTGTCGAGAGGAACCTGCCAGCCTCACACCTCTGGCAGAAGACCAGCACACCTAGCAGTGTAGGAGTATTTAGTCTTGAGTCTTCCTTAGAGCTTGTCCACGCCTCAACCCTCTGTGGCCTGGCCTCCATTCCTACTGTTCCAAATGGAACTGTCCTCAAGAGAGATTCCTATGATGTGTCTTCCTGTACTACAGAAACTTAGTATCTAAAATAGAATTCATTACATTATTCATACCCAGCCTTATCCCTAATCCACTCGTATACCTCAGTGTCCCTATCTTAGCAGGTGGCTCCACCAGCCTCATGCCAGAAAATCAGGAGTCAGTCTTGAGTACTTCCTTAAATATCTCTAGAATCCATCCTGTCTCTCCATCGCCATGCTCTCATTATGACTTATTTGACTTTTCAGCAGAGTCATAACTCACCTTTCCTCCTGCAGGCTCTGTTCCTTGCACCCTGGTCTCCACTCCCCCAAGTCTATTAGACACACTGTACTAAGAATGGCTGAGGATGTCTTTCCCCTGCTTTTAGTCTTCCACTGGCTTCTTGCTGTCAGCATATCAGTCTAGGCCTCATGCGCTCTCTGCTTTCTTCTCCAGGCCCATCTCCCATCACCACCCACCCCTCCTAAACGTGACCTTCCTCTGATGTCTGAGTTCCGAGGACACTCTCTGTGGCCTCACGTTTCCTGCTTTGCCCATGCTGTGAACTCTGCCTGAAATGATATTACTGCTAAATCTTCTGAACTTCATAGCCTTCAAACTCAGCTCAGATGGCTTCCAGGAAGCCCCCTCCAGCCTGCTGCTGGTGGTTTCCTCCACACCTCATACTGCCAGGCTCTGTCATCGTACTACTGAATTTGATTACATTCCAAGTTATTTTCTTTCTGACTCTATCTCCATCCTTTGTCCAAGTCTTTAGAGGCCCTGATGCCAGTGGCTGGCACTTGAGAAGTACACTACTGCTACATGCTGTATTGAGCAAAGTGTCCCCAGTTGAATTCATTCCCTTCCCCCTGTTTCTGGTGAATGGCACCTTCCTCCAGCATTGTCCTCCTCTTCAACCTCTCTTTTCCTAGATCAGACCTGGACCACAGCGTAGCTTCTAACCGGTTCTCCCTGCTCTCTTTCTGCTGCCTTAAGCCATCCTCCACGCTGTAAGCACAGCAGCATTTCTCAAATATCATTCCCCAGCTTAAACCTGGGCTCCCTATTTCTTATAGTCCCTAATCCAGACTCTCACCCTTGTTTTCTCATTCACCTGTCTCCCACCTCATCGCCTGCTACCTCTGCTTCCCTGCTCTGCCAAACACCAGACACCGCGGCTGCGCCAAGCTGCTTGCAGTTCTGTGAGTGCGCCGTCATGTCATTTGTAAAGCCTGTGCTTCCCTAGCCCATCTTCCCATTGATGTTCCCAGTGTTGCTTGTTCTTAATGGCTGTCCCACCCTCTGTTGAAGCCAACCCAGCCTGCTTCTTACTGTATTGCAATTGCTTACTTTACCAGTCTGTCTCTCCTGCCTGCTTGTGAACTTCAAGAGCAGTGCCCCTCAGACCTGGGCTAGGAAACTCCTCCTTGGGCCTGACACTTCAGAGCGCCCCACTCCCATGGGGTAGGGAGCACAAGAGCCACAAGGGAACACACCACCTGGCGTGAGGGGTGGCCAAGGGGCATGCAGAGCATTGCCAGAGCTTGGCCCATAAGTGGGGATAGCCATGCACGTGCCCTGTGGTTCTGACCAGGGCCGGGGTAGGACAAGAAGTTGGGGTGGACTGAGGACTGGGGCCGCCTCCATGTGCTCTAGCATAGAACTCCGAGGAGTCAGAATGCTCGATTTGAATTCTAAATTTTGACCTAGGCTATTCTGAACGTGTAATTTGTCAAGACAGAAACATCGAACATAGTTCATTTAAGGATTTGCTCCTTTGATTTATAACTTTAAAAAATGTAAACAGATGGTATGCGGGTCTCCATTTGTGCTCTGGCTGCAGACCTGTACATGTTAAAGGTAGGCCTGCCTGACCACGAATACACACACTGCCTGTTCATCATCAAACCTCCACACTTAGCCTGGTGCCTGGCACAGAGTGACTAAACAATAGATTTTGATGAATGGATGGTAGCACCTCTTTCTCATCTTAAAGTAGGTGACAACTGTAATTGAAAAACTGTATCTTGGAAGATATCTGGTTAATACAGAGATACTTTGTTTTTTTGCAGGAAAGGTAATTTAGAAATTCACCAAACAGAACCATGTAAATACACAGCAGTGTCTCACATGTTATATAATGCTTTATAATTTTTAAAGTGCTTTTGTATCAGTTATTAATCTTGTCTTGGAAAATATTCCTGTAAAGTGGGGATAGGTGACATCCTCAGTCCAACTTAACAGGTAAGAAAATGGCACTTTAGAGAGGGTAAGCCAGGGACGTGGAAGAGGCAGAGCCTGCATGAGGATGGGCTCTCTTCGATGCCCTCTGCTTTTATCTGACAAGGAAAAGTACCGTACATGTCCTAGTCTCTAAAGCCTAATGATTTTGGAAGTAATACTTACCTTTCCTTTTTCAGCACTTTTCCACACAACGGTCAAAACATAGGCCTCTCACCCTTCCTGGGGGCCCTGAACACTGGGGGGTCACTGCCAGATCTGACCAACCTCCACTACTCAGCGCCCCTGCCAGCCTCCCTGGACGCTGCTGACCATGTCTTCGGCAGTATGAGTGTGGGGAGCAGTATGGGCAACCTGCCTGCTGCGGTGACACACTTGGGCATCAGAAGCTCCTCTGGTAAGTGCCCCTGCTCTGTGAGGGTCTCGCCTGTGTCCTCTGTTGGCTTAATCATCGGTGGTCCCTGGCCAGGAGCCCTGTTTGTGGATCCTGGAGGCAGAGTGACTGCATCTCAGTTAGAGACAATGATGTAGCTGTTCTTGTAGCTCTTGACCCTGGTGACGTTTTGCTTGGGCGACTCTCTTTCTTCTCGGCTGTGCTGAGCTCTAGAGCAGCTCTGCTAACCCTCCTCCTTTATCGTCATCACCAGCGTGTGTGTCTCGGGGACTTGGAGAGTTTGAGAGTCAAGAGATATGTGTCCATTCTATTTTATGTTGGCCAAACAATGTTAGTGGCTCTTACCAACACGTGATGATATTTAACACAGATATTGCTCTACATCCCTTCAATTTCCCATTGGATTTCAAAAGAAAATACTTTGAATTTTAGAAAATTTACAGTGGATCAGGTGATAATATTTATACTTAATAGTTATGTGTATTAAACAGAAAGTTACCAAAGTTCAAAATTTTGGGTCAGATTTTCAGAAGTGCTAAATATGTGGCGTGTAGCTATATTAAAATGCCACCCAGAATATGACTTGGGTGTTACTGTACGAGTTTGAGTGTCTGCAGCTCAGACCTCAGATGACTATATTTGCTTCAGTTATGACAGATGCTCTTGTAAGTATCTAGGTCAGGTGTCACTTCCTCTGACTCCCAGAGGTGCAATATAGCCCCTGGCAAGTAACGGTCCTAAGAATTATAGTTACTTTGGAAGGGATCTTGGGTTATGGTCTGTCTTTCTGTCAGTGGGAAAAGTGCTTGTGGGTTTCCAGTCTGGGTTCAGCGTGACTTGTCCACATAAATCGGAACTCACCACTCAGATGAGAGTGGTCCCCTTCCGAGTCATCACCTGGAAGCTTCTCTAAGGATTGCAGTGATGCTGCCATTGTGCAATCCTTATATCTAATTCTTTGATAGTAGACCTCTTCCCTAACTATAATTTTAGATTTGAAGAAATTATTTCAGTGCCACATTCGGTTTTGGTTCTTTTGGTCATTTTATTATCCTGCTGCTTTACTTAAGTGACTGCGGTCAGTTCTCTATGAACAAAGACATCCAAGGTCACGTAAGTAAAGCTGCATCGGCACTTGGCTTCCTTGGATCTTGGGGAAGCTGGCATTCTCCAGGACAGCCTCTGACACTTCACTTCAGCTGAAAAGTCCGTGTTTAATTACTGGCTCTTATTTTCCTCAAACAAGCATTATTTTGTCCAGAACATGTCAGAACCTATGTCAGGTTTTTATAGTTCCTAGACACGAAACTCAAAATGCATGGTCCACAAAGTTGTACATAGTTCTTTAGAGATGTTTGTGCTTTTTTTCTGAATGAGTCAGGTTTATTTTATTGAAATTCATATATTTAGCTCTAGCTCTAATTCTAATTCTAATTCTTATTGGAGCCAGCCGAATCTCTGACCTTTACAGAGAGTTCAATGGTGGAATAACTACTTGAGGTTTTATCAGAGATGTCCTTCCTACCTTTTAAAAGTCATTTGCCAACTAGAAATGCCTTATTTTGTCATTTCTTCATTTCTGTCATTTTCTCCTAACACTTGATTTTTAATCAACATGTAACAATACATAGTTCTGCTCATCCTAACTGCAGGTCCAAGAATGACGGGCTGAATTTGAAACATGGGTATTGCCAGCTGAGATACACAGCAGCAGCAGCAGCAGCAGCAATGTAGCGAAGCCACTCCATGCCAGGCCCTGTGCCAGGTGCCAAGGATCCAAGAGGGCATAGGACAGGGTCCCTGGCCTCCTCGGACTGGTGCCCTAGCAACCTGTGTCATGAAAAATGCCTTTCCCAAACTCTTGCTCGTGCTAAAATTCACTACCCTCCCGCCAAAATAAAACTAAGCACCAGTAAAAGCTTCCTTTTCCCTGAATTGGAATAGACTGTGATGAACAATTTCTTAACAGCCGGAAAAACAAAGAGAAAGGAACCGTGGGGCAGGAGATCTGGAGAGTGTCCCTTCTCATGACTCTCTGATGTGCTCAGGGTATTTGAAGGGTCCACTGAGGCGGCTCCCTGAAAGTCCACCTCTCAGTAAAAGGGTGCTCTCCAGAGTCAGCAGTGCACCTGGCACAGAGGCATCAGGGCTTTTAGCAGACTTCGTAGTACAGCCTTGGGTCCTTGCCCTGGGTTGGAGCTGAGCACACTCACACATTCTCCTCCGCTACTCACGGCTTGCCTCGCCCTGTTCTCCCAGTGGTGGCTTACACAACCTCTTTCTTCAACAAAAACCATTCTTTTGCTGGCATCTTCTTGCCATCGGTACCTCTGATACGTTTCAGTAGGAGAGCTGCCCAAGAGCTCCTTCACATACAGGATCCTCATCAAATACGGATCATAGGAAGTTACGTTTTCTTTAATCTTTGGAAAACAAGCGATTCATCTGAAATTGTGACAAGTAACTTGTGAATTTGTTGTCTTCTAGGTCTCCAGAGTTCCCGGAGTAACCCCTCTATCCAGGCCACGCTCAATAAGACAGCACTTTCGTCTTCCTTCAACAGCCACCCACAGACGTCTGCCTCCAACGCCTCCGCTCTTCACCCTTCACTCCGGCTCTTTTCCCTCAGCAACCCCTCACTTCCCACCACACACCTCAGCGGCCCCTCTCGGCGCAGGCAGCCTCCCGTCAGCCCTCTCACGCTTTCCCCTGGTCCTGAAGCGCACCAGGGTTTCAGCAGACAGCTCTCCTCGACCAGCCCACTGAACCCCTACCCTGCCTCACAGGTAAAAACAAACTACGATGAAACAAACTGAAGAATACATTGCTTTCCTTCTTCGTGATTTTGGATTGAGTCCCTTACACCAAGCGTTGTCCATGAGGTCTCAAATGCAGTCAGTTCCCACTCTTATGTGAAATCTGAGAGAGCAGAAATGTGAATAATTTGGAATGCATTGACAATTTTCTAAGAGCAGATTTGTTGTGTTGATTATTCCTAAGCAAACGTCGAAGTTTGCTGTCACTGTAGCTCTTCAAATTGGGGTTGGGGCAATGGGTAAGCTGTAGAAGACACAATCCAGATGTGCCTATATTAGCTAAGGGGAACCCGGCTGGGATTTTAAAATCAGTATGGAAAATCAGTTGGCTTTCTAAGTACTTCAAACCACAAGGGAAAGCTACAGAAGACGTTTAATACCTTCCTGAAGCTTTGATATTAGACCTCTTCCCTAACTACAACTACAGATTTGGGAAACAAGACTTTTACTGTTCATGAAATACTAGGTGTAATAAGGATCATATCACTATGAAAGAACCCAAAGAAGTCTGTTTAGAAAGAGGCTGAAGTCCCAAGCCTGTTACAGAAATTCAGGGGTTGGAGTGTCATATTTTGACTTGTAGACTTTGTTTTTCTTCTAAGCACTTAGGGCGGTTCTCCTTACCAAAATCATCAATGAATATATTTTTAACCTGTTTGTTACTCCTTAGATACATTATAACGTCATTTACTCACCGCTTCTCCATAAATGAGTAATGATTTAACAAGGAGTGGACAGAACACAACGGAAGCTTTAGCAGATCCAGCTATTAGTCATTCTTTACGAATTACTGGCTACGGGATCTTGATTGTATGAGTAATCCGTTTTGGGAGGGGATAGCAGGGTATTTCATAATTGTTTTTTTAATGGTTCTGTTTATGTTATTGGATTGCCTTTGATTTTATTTTGCAAGATTATTTGATAGGATATAAAAAGTATTACTCTGCCTTCCTGGATACATTTTAAGGAGACCTTATGGATAGAACACATCCTCTTTCAAATGTTTTCCTTTTTTTGTTTACTTAATAATTAGATTTAAAAAAATAAATGTTATTCATACACAGAGTTTAAAAAGTCAGGTAGTGGTAAAGGACTTGTTATGAAGTTGCAGTTGTTTCCCCTCCCTCACTAACCATATTTCTCACTCCCTAGAGATGGCTACTTTCCACCATTTTAGCTAGTCTCTTTGGTACAACCATGTTATTTCATGCTTATTTTGTTCTAGATTTTTAGCATTAGGTATTGTCTGATGACATCCTACCGTGGAAGATGAGGCTTTAGTTCTCTTCCAGCTCTCCCGGTCCTTCCATATACACACACACATATTTCCTTCTCATCCTCCTCATTCTTCACAATGAAGTTTGTTATAATTTTGATTAGAGCGGTACTCAGAGTTCATTGTTTTCATAGTTATAATAATATAGTCAGAATTTAACAGTATAATAGATTATGAAATAACAAAATAAACATTTTTTTCTTCCTGGGAGTTAATAAATATCATAATGTTTTTTAGCCTGGTTTTCTATATATGTATTACTAATTCAGCCCAAATTCTCAGACTCGAGTTGATCTCCTCTCCATAGAGCTGAAAACAAATCCTCCAATAACTTTACAAGAAAGTATACGTGGCGTGATTTAAAGATGTCTTCATTCTCCCCACCATGTCATTAATAATTGGCTGGATATAGAAAACTAAATTTGAAATCATTTTCTCTTGAGATATTGAAGTTATTAATCCTTTGCCTTTAAGTTTCTAGAGCTGCTGTTGAGAAATCCAGTTTCATTCTGACTCTTAATACTTTGAATGAACTCTCCCTTTTTTCCCCTCTAGAGGCTTGTAGGGTCTTCTTATTGTCCCCAGTTTTATGAAACTTCAAGATAATGTGGTTTGACAGGAATCTGGATATTTGGTAGATTTCTTCAATCTGGAAACTCATATCTTACATTTCTGGGAAAATTTCTTTAATTATTTCTTTGATGGTTTCTTTCCCCGAGAGCTGACTGAGTTGGGAAAGAAGGATAGAGGGCTCAAGTTCAATACTGTATTTTCAGTAAGTGTCTCACCTGCAAGGGTTGGGTATGCATTGTCCAGAGACCTTTTGTTGTCCTCTCTCCAGAGTAGAACACTCCAGTCTCTGGGCAGGCAAGGGCTCCAAAGCCCAACTGCTTTTCACGTCCTTTGACAACATCCTCCTGGTTCGACTGCATCTTCACCCCCTACTGCCCGCTCGGTTTCTCCACTGCTAGTTAGCATTTGGCCTTCTCAGCTCTGCCAAGCCAGTCACTACTTCTCCATCTGCTTTTCATTTTCCAGATTTTGTTGCCATTTCCTTCACTTCCACTATCTTTGTCCTTGTCTTGTTTATTATCATTTTATCATTATTTAGTGTCGTTTATGAATGTTTACTGTTGTTTAACGTCGTTTTGGTGTTTTTAGTAGAGTTTTGGGAGACAGTAGAGCTAAATGTTTTTTTTGAGTCTTTCATCTTTAATCAGGAGTTTAGGCTTAAAAAAAAAAAACATGGTTTTTACTGAGGAAACTGATGCAGTTGGCTGGGTTTTTTTGTTTTTTGTTTTTATTTTTTAAGACAATAGAAATTGTCATTGAATGGGAAATGCTTTGAGAGGAAGTGAGATTTGAGAAATACTTTGAAGGAACAGAAATAGGCTTCTCAGAGCGCAGCCTAGAATGCCATGGCGAAGTAGATCTCAGGCTCTTTCCTCACCATGACATTTCCTAATCGTAAAGGACTTACTACTACAAACTCAGAAGCTAAGCTAATTAGTGGCTTATTTTTGTTTGTTTTACAGATGGTGTCATCAGATGGAAGCCCACTTTCCTTCCTGTCTGCAGAAGCTCAAGCTCAAGCGTCCCCGCCGCCCCCTTACCCCACACCTCAGGAACTCCCCCAGCCTCTTCTACAGCAGCCTCGCACCCAGGAGTCTGCTGTTCAGCAGCCACAGGCAGCCTCATCACTGCCACAGTCAGACTTTCAGCTCCTCACAGCCCAGGTGCGTCCTAGCAGGAACACTGCTCAAGAGGGAATGATTATTTTGTCTTGAGTTCCAAGCTGAATGGTCCCCTTCTTATTCCCTGAAGGGCTCATCTTTGACCAGCTTCTTCCCGGATATGAGCTTCGACCAGCAGTCCATGAGGCCAGGGCCAGCCTTTACTCAACAGGTGAGTGATTGCCCGGACCCGCCCCTTCTCAGAGCAAGAACTGTTGTTCAGTGTGCAGAACCCACACCAAACAGACTGGATACTCCAGTTTTCTGAACTCGGATGTGCTTGACAGCTAGGTGAACCTAAAATCTCTTCTAGCCCTAAAATACTGGTGCTGGCTGCTTTATTTACTGTCAGGCCTCAGCACAGGAAGAAGTCACAGAAGACTTAAAATGACACTCTAGTCATAGAATTGTAGAATTGTTCATACTGGAAGGGGCCATGGCAGTCCACTAATCGGTCATGTTGAGGAGACTGAGACACGGGGAGGGGCTTAGCCTACAGGCCTAGTTGCTGTGCCCAGCAGTGTGTGGCCTCCCAATAGAGCTGCTGTTGGCAGGGCTCCTTCCCTAAGGTATTTTCATTCATCCATTTCCTTTTGCTTATTAATATTTCACTGACACGAACCATTTTTGATATCCCTAGATTTTATAATGTTCTGTAAGTATGGATTGGGCTCTAGGATGGATTAAGGACAGAAAGAGTATTTTTTTATAACTTACTAATAACAGTAAAATAAACACAGACAGATATCTACTGAGAAGGCTATGGTAAAGCCTCACGGTGAGAACCAATAGTCCTTGCCTCCTTGTTGTCTAGAGGAGCCATTTTAGTCTTGGTGAGTCAATGTCTCCCTGAAAAATAATAGAAACTCCTACTTTTGAGAGATTTTTAAAAATAGTTTGGAAAATTAATTTCTGGAAAGGCTCCTAAGTTCTAACCAGTCTTCATAGAGGCTTTCTCATAGAGAGGGGCTTGCCTGAGACTCCTCCCTCTGTGTGTGAGAAGGAAAGGATACCACTTTCTCATGTTTCTGGAAACAAAAGAGGAAAAGAGCCCATTGGCTGCATCAGTTCCTTAGTCATCCTTGGGGAGCCCTGACAGGGTGTTTGCAGATGGCAGTTTCCACAGGCCTCAGGGTGGCTGAGGAGGCGGGGGGGTCTGAAACCAGAGGGGCACAGAAGCCATGGCTGTTGTTGTCTCCCGGGATGGCTTAGTGGGTCGGGCAGTAGATGAATGGGGACCAATCACCTACACTGTGAACCTGGAGGAACCCTGCTCCACCCCTGCATCTGCCTGCCTGAGAAGAATACTGTCACGGCAGCAAAGCAAAGCACTCTGGGATTCTAGAGAGAAGGGACTAGAAGACAGTTTTCATGTCTGGTTTTGCTATGTGAGCCTGTTGCATCATTCACTCCTTGGAAGCAGAGATTGTTCCTTGCAATGTAACCTCTGATGCTTCCAGGTGCCCCTGGTGCAGCAAGGTCTCCGAGAAACACAGGATTCATTTCCTTTGAGATCAAACCTGTATTCCAACTGCGGGAATTTCCCAAACACCATCTTGACAGGTGAGTGTGGGCCGCCCCTCAGCTGCTTCACTATTTTCATTTTGCTGGGTTTTTACAGATTCCATTGTAAGATATTTTAAACAACAACATTAGATAAAGGGAAAAAACGAAAGTCCCCCAGCTCAGCTTTACCTTTTTGAGTTGTAGGTGTCCAGCTCTAGAGACCATGAAGCAGTGAGTCTTTTTTGAAATAGTTAGTTTTAAGTGATCAGCAACTTTTCAAACGGAGAAAGCCTGCAAATAATTGAGATTTGTGGAACTGACTGGAAAGAACGGAGATTCCACAGCAAAACTGGAGGGCTGGGAGTAGTTGGGACGTAGTGATCACTGTCCTGGTTGGGAAGATGACAGGGACAGCATTTGCGGGATGTCATCAGTTGTGCCCTCTTTGTAGCCTGAGGCCCTTACGCCTCCTAATCTGCTCTTGTTGTTCCCTCTCGCTGCTGCTTCCAGAAGACTCGAGTTCCAGCCTGTTTAAAGACCTCAGCAGCGCGCTGGCAGGCATGCCCGAGGTCAGCCTGAACATGGACACTCCGTTTCCATTGGAAGAAGAGCTCCAAATCGAACCCCTTAGCTTGGACGGACTCAACATGTTAAGTGACTCCAGCATGGGCCTGCTTGACCCCTCTGTTGAAGAGACGTTTCGAGCCGACCGACTGTGAACAGAATGGAGTGGAACAGGAGCCTTTGGATCTGAAACAGCTAAAATAGAATGGAATATAATGGAGTTGCACCCCTGGGCTTTAGTTATCTCGGGATTTGGACGCAGAAGGAACCAATTCCTCGGCTCCTGGCTTCCAGACGAGGTCCTGTCCCATACACTGTGGCTTATGCTCACCACAGAGCTGTGCGCTGCCTCTCAGGCCTGTGGTGCAGGTTACGTTGCTGCGGGCAGGCTGCTTCAGAGCTTCCAGTGAGCAGGTCATCACCGTGACCGTCACATCTTTTTCTTGGCCATCGAATTGGTCAGTGTGTTAAAGTAGAAACCATCATGGAATGGAGGCCCCAGGAGCACTGTGCAGTGCTCAAAACCACTGATCTCAGTCAACACTGAAGAGAGGACTTGGCCACAGTGGGTGGCAGTTAGGTCTTCGGAAGTTGGCTTAGCATTGAACAACGGTACCACAGCACCAGCTGCCTTCTCTGATCCAGTTGTTAGAGCTGGGCACCTGCCGGCTGGTGGCAGGGATGTTCGGGGCAAAGTGGAGAGCCACAGCTCTCCCAGATGGCTTCATTCTAACATGAAAAATTGTCACCACGAGTCTAAGAACAGACTTAAGTTCAGCAAGCTAAATGCTAATTTGTTTTCTTTTCCATTTATAACCTCTCTTCTGCTGCTTCAGTTCAACTTTTCCTATGGACAGAAGGAAAAAGATTATTTTATTCAGTTACTTAAAAAAAGTTCCCTGGTAATGGACGAGCCTGAAAGGAAAGAACAGTGCTTCTTCTTGGTGGCCGGGGAAGCAAGAAGGGGGCCTGTAGGTCTCTCTCAGACACATGGCATCCTTTGGATAAGCTTTGGACAAACTCCAGACATGTACAGGCCCCCCTGTCTGCACATCAGCTGGAAGGAATGGCCAGAGGCTTGAATCAGACTCAGCCAGCAGCTGAGCAGCAGCAGAGCCAAGCTCTTTCTCTGTGGAACGGGAGTGATAATATAACTCCACTGGACCATGAGCTCCTTGAGGGCAGGGACTGTGCCTTGTTCATCATTGAACCCCTAGTACCAACAGGTGCCTAGCACTGAGCAGGTGCTGTGTAACTGCATGTCGAATGCATGAATGAATGCATGGATGGATGGATGAATGAATGAATCTGCCTGCTGTAAGGCAGTCTAATATTTAGCTATCTACATTCCTTGCCAAATATTTTCAGAACATTAGCTTTTCTAACACTTGTGCCTGTGGTTGAGCATGCACTTTAATATGCTTTTAACACTAGGTGACCAAATCCACCGTTAGACCAGGTACCTTTCCTCGAGATTATGGTCCAGCACAGGTAGGTGCAGACCGTCTTCTGGTGCGTACAGAATGGCTGAGCAAGCTAGCACCTAGCACTGAGGCCTCCCCAGTGCTAGGGCCTCAGAGGTCCTGGCAGGCCCCATTTAGAAAGATCTTTCCTCTCAGATCTAAATTGCTTTAAAATAGAGATTCATTCTTTGAGGTGGAAGAAATTCTGTAGTAAAATGACCATCTAATTCGTGAAGCCATCATTAGTCATTAATACCTTAACATAAAATAATATTACCAGATTTCCACCACTGCCTGCCCCCTCTAACTTAGGCTCGGCCAGCCCCTGATCAGAAACTTGACAGGTGGGTTTGAAGGGGGCGGAGGAGACAAGGCCTGCCAGGTACCTCTTGGGAGGGGTCCGGGCAAAATGCGGGCATGGGAGATGAGGCGGGGAGGACAGGAACAGTGAGGAGAGGTGAAAGATGCTAGAACCTTTGCTTGGACAGCCATTGCTCTTCCAGGAGAGACCAGGAGTGTCCTTGAAGGTCACTAGGCTATTCCCAGCCTAAAGAAGCATGGCCATACTATGTGGGTCTGAATGTGACACATCTGTGCCTTCTGGCAAGAGGAATCTGTCACAGGATCCTGCGCTGTTAACCTCTCCAGACCTTGTCCCATTCTGCTTCTGTCTTCAGAAGGATTGCCTGCCCTTTGACCTTTCAGCAGCCTTGATGGTATACCACTCCATCTTCTTCTGTGGAACCCAGGTCTTCCCACTTCCGATCAGCTCCCAATCCCCACTGTTGAATTAGGAAATCAAACCAGAGTCCTTGCTGAGCATTGGCTCAGGAAGGGGCAGTCGGCCTCCCCTTCTCAGCTTTATTCCCAGTTGAACGTTCAGGTCCCTTTATACTTGAGATCTCGGTGGTGGGGGGGCTGGGGTGACTTTGTTAAAGTAAAGGGCCTTTCCTCGTAATGGTTCACAGCACCCCAGTGTGCCAGCTCCTTGCTGCCTTTCCTATGTCCAAGGCCCCTGACATTTGGTCTAGGAGTGGTGCTGGTGTTGTAAGAGATTTTTATTAGAAGTGGAGGTCCCAGCATAATGCATTCTTTGCCTAGTGCCTTACCCATGGGGATCATCAGTGTTGGGGTCCCAGCTCTTTTTCTGCAAGGCAGCCTCGCCTTACAACTGGAGCCCCCGAGACCACATGATGATATACACTGCTTGGAGGGCTTTCTCCATGTGATTCATGGACATGGAGGCTTCCAGGAAAAGTGACTTGTTTGGGGGAATATAATGATGACAGTAAGGTTTAGCACTGAATTAAATTTGTCCTTAGGTCCATCAGTCCGATCTTTTCCTGTGAAAAGGTTTGGGGCATTATACAACCTGCTTTGCTTAGATGGTATCAAGGACAACCACGGACAGGTGTCGCTCTGACCTTTGGCGGGTAAGTCTGCACTCACTGCTGCCTTTGCAACAAACCAGGCATGGTCCTTGGCCTCTGAAGTGGCTGCATACTTTAGAATAAACTATTTTCAATATTTAGTTTTGTTACAAGGAATCGATGGCTGTACAACTCTCATTTACTAGCAGTTAAACAGCATAGAATTAAAAACCTATCTGTGTTTCCATTTTTTCTTTCTGTACGGTTGTGGTTTTTAAGATAGAAGGTGTTAGGAGAAAATTTTCTTGATCATATCAAGATGAACATAAACTCTCCTTTGTCCTGTTTCATTTCTCTTATGTCTGCTGTATATTACCTGAGTTGAACTGTTGTGTACTCCAGACTATTTGCATATTTGAAGACATTTCCAATTCTGATTCTCGTTGGCTCTTCTGATTTATGCACAGATGGTTCTGAGGGTGTTTCCATTGCTTCGTGATGGAACCATTACAGCAACTCATCAGACTTCCCGCCAGTGTCCTAACTCCCAGGTCCCCTGTTCAACAATATTTAAAGATTGGAATTTGTATAAAGTAGCTTCCAAGTTTTATAATGCATCATTTTACATCTTTCGTAATTAAAAGCACAATAAGGTTGTATCTGCATTTGGTGTTTTTCTTCAGCCTCGGATGAAATGAATTGGGGGAAAGCCTTTCTCACCACCTCCTGTGCAGCTCAGCCTGCAGTTAGGAATTTCTGGTCCTTGGCTTGGTGGGTCCTGTACTGACCTGCTTGTCATGCGTCTTTATTACACATGCTGTTGCATCCATTCGAGAGAAGCTCAGAAAGAAGTAGGGCACGCGGTTCCTTTGAAGCTGTGAGTACCAAGGACAGAGGGCATCCTGGCAGTGCCTCAGTGTTCTGCCTCCCTCGGCAGCGCCCCTCCCAGTCCCCTGCTCCCGCCGCCATCTGAAACCTCCTCGGAGGTTCAGGCCACAGATGCTCCTCCCCACAGTGCTCTGCTGTCTTGTACTGGCCTCAGCCCTCTCCCCCAGCTTGCCAAGGACTTTGGCTCGGTTTTCTGCCCCCGCCCTGCCCCATTGCCCCATGTCCCAGCAGGGTTCGCAAGCCAACAGCCTCACACTTCTCTCAGAGACCCACCTCTTTGGCCACACCCAGGGCTTGTCATAAATGTGACTCTTCATCTGAAATCTTACTCAGAAATTCCATCTCTGACCCTGACCCTGACTTCCTGCCTGGTCCACACACGCTCTTTGACCGCACGGAGAATTCTATCCCTTGTCCTTTCTTCTCTCTTCTCTTGGCTGCCCTTCCTCTCCTGGCTTCCCTCCTTCCCAGGCCTAGTCCATTGGGACAGTGGCCTCTATGACACCCTCACCAGCCCCCCTCCTGCTCTGACTCTCAGCCTCTCCCTATTAGCCCTGCTGGGAAAAGACATCGTCCCACACTGTCCACTAACCCAGTCTTCTCCTGCCTCCTAGGGGCACGCCAGACCTCACCGCAGGGCCCTCATTTCTCTCTGACGTCTAGAAATTCGAGGACATGGTGGGAGGAGTCAATGTCAACTATTATAAGTGTCATCTGTTGCGTGAATATGCTGTCTTTTTGAAGACAGGATACACAAATCTTTATTTTTTTTTGCACAAATATTTAGAATTACTAAATTTATACAATGCTTGCTTTGAAATACCAAACCTTAGATGAGGGTGTTTCTTTAAAATTGATCTTATTTACGTCCAATTTGCCTAATGAATGCCGTACCATTTGCAAGAATGGAAATTAGGGCTTTGCATTAAGGCAGTTGTATGTGACTGTGTCTTGATGTGGACACTAGATGGGGCTGAGACCATAAGAGTGGCTGTTAGGACTCCAGAGCACCAGATAGATCCACCCACTCTCTCACATTTCATTTCGCCTTTGGACTGGGCTGGCACCAGTGTTGGTAGCTTGCATCGTATGATGGCAGAATGTAAACAAGTCTCTCCAGTGACCACTCCACTGTGGATGACCAGGCACTGCACATCACATATCCCTCACCGGAGCTGGAGAGTGAGGCAGGGTGAGGGTGACTTCTTGGGTTTTACAGATGAGGAAGCAGGCCCAGAGAGGCTCAGTCCCCAGGCCGAACGTGGTACACAGGCTCGACACCCTCATGGCCTGACTCCCAGGATCGGTGCCTCCCCACCTGCCGGATCTCCGCCCACAGGAAGCCCACCGATGGGATGCAGGGTCCCCTTCCCCGAGGCAAAGGGCCGGGCCAAGGAGCCAAGGATTTTTTTCTTTCCCAGAAATGTATTGTAATTTTTTTTCAAGAAAAGGCTTTGCTTTTATAATAGTAGTATATGCTTATTATAAGAAACTGTAACACTGAAGAGTACAAAAAAAGTGTTCAAGTGGTCCAGAGAGCGGTAGAGACATCCTCTATGCATGGATTCAGAGAAAAGGGCACAGGTAGATGGAAATTCTTATAAGAAAGGACTCACGAATACATGCTCTTTTTGGAAAAAGTATTTAAATTTAACAGAACAAAAAAAGGAGCTTAAATGTACCTAAGAAATTGCCGAACTGCAAATAATTGTGCTTCTTAATTATTTTCTAAAAGGAAAGAAAAATATCAAGAGGCTGGATTCACTCTTTAAACCTGTTTCAACTGTAGATGGCATCTCTTGACAGCCTGCGATTTAGGATGAGGAAATGAGCTCACCCACTTCCTACCTCCAGCCCCACTCCCAATGCTGTGAGTTCTTATTTTTACATTGTCAAGGTTTGTACTGTTTGCATCCTGTCCTGTAACCATCCTTCCCAGCATTGTTTGCCCCCAGTTCTGTGTGTGCGTGGATCCCCTTCTCACGGCCAGTCCTTTTAGAATGCGTTTCCCAGTCTTCCATTCCTGAGTTCTTTATTTGACTCACCTCTTGGCTGCCTTGACTCTGTCATCAAGGAGTCTGTTTAAGAAGGGCTGCGTTGGTCACAGCTGCAGGAGTGCGGCTGCTGGGCTGCAAGATTGGAGACCAGAAGCCTGAAATGCAGGCGGATGGGTTATGAAACTGGCTGATTTATGCCCAGTGAAACGAGCAAATCCCCAGTGCAGGGACAAGCACTACACTTTCCAATATGACTCCTTGCTGAAAACTGTCTTGAACTTGTATGTAGTGACACACAGTTGAAGTTTTAGAATTTGAAAATAAAGAAACTGAATGGGGTAAGGGGCCCAGAGAGTGCTGTATTCAAAGAAAGGACATACAGGTATCTAGCTCAGGGGATCTCTATAAGCAGTCCCCCCACTGCTACCCTAAAAACCCCTACCCCGCATTTTATCCCTTGGACAGGGGTTCCCTATCTCATCTTCACTTGGAAAAAGCCAAGGTCTAGGTCCAGTGACACCTCCTCATGAAGCCTTTGAGGTTTGGTTTATTGTTTGGCCAAAGGATAAGTATCCCTCTAGGCTCCTTTGCCCTTGGACTCTGCTCTGTGACTTATGTTGGCCAGTGAGATGTTTGGAGATGAGACCTGGAGTTTAGCCTTGGCATGGGCTTGATGACAGAACTCGCCATCTTGGGCTTCTGCCACTGCCGCAGCAAGCACAGCTTCCCCACTGTGTAGCCCACTGGTTCTAGAAGAAGGAATGACAGGGCAGACTTCAACCAAACCCATGCCCAGGAGCCAGTCTAGCCAGGCCAAGCCCCAATTGGCAAGGCTGACCCAGTCAGTCTGCAGATACCTGAACCAGAAATAAATGCTTATAACAGTAAGCCATGAATTATGGGGTCATTTGTTATGCAGCATTGTTGTGGCAATAATTGACCGATAACTTTCTCTGTTCATTTTTTTGTGTGTGTGTTTGAGTTGCATTTTGTTCCCACAGCTTTATTAACTGTAGGCCTAATTTTATTGTAAAGAGTCTGCTTTTCCCCTGACCTATGAGCAATTTGAGGCAAAGACTATGTCTGATTCAATGCTGACTCCCCAGTGCCCAGCTAAACGGTGCCCAATGTCATCCTTTCCATCTGCCCCTTCTCCAAGACAGTCCCGTCTGAGTAGAGAGCCTAAGGCCTCTGCTTCCAAACTTCACCTGCAAGTTTGGACAAGAAGGTTCAAAAGCCCTAAGCTTCAGTCCCCACCACTAGGGAAAACACTCAGGACACCCTTACCTGGGAGCACCACGGACCCCAGTGGCTGCTTTTCTAGTCAAGCTAATATATGAAAACAGGGAGAAGACCCCGATAAGTACGTGGGCGTGGGAGTAGGGAGAAAACTGAGCTTTTGATCCAAATATAAACAGAGTCTTGGAGTATGGAAACCTCATAGGGCTCCCTTGCAAACTGCCCAAACGCCCAGGGACGATGAGGGCCATCTCACTCACGTAACAGAGACCCACCTAGGAGAATGAGCACCAGAAGCCAGAATTGTGGGACAGTGAGGGGAAGCCGCAGAGTGGGTTTTTCCCAGCTCTGCCCCACAGCTTCTTGCTGTGATAATCTAGGTTCCACCTGGTCTAGTTTCTTTAAAATTTATCATCCAACCAGGATACTTTTTAGAGTAAAAGGAGGCCCTTTTAATAATTGTGCCAGGACAACAGGCATAAATAAGGATGTATGGTCAGCCTGTGAATAGCAACAAGGCCTAGAGGCAGTCTTGCCAAGTGCGTGGGTTGTGGAGTTACAGAGACCTAGGTTCAAATCTGGCCTCCACCCTTTTTGGTTGTGAAGCTGGGGCAAGTCCATGGCCTCTTCATGTCTCAGTTTCTTTATCTATAAAGTGGGGTGATGAGACCCACCCCATTAGGTTGTACCTGCCCCTAATAAGCACTTCCTGCTAGCATTCTCACTGTTCCTCTCTTTATTGCCTGAATATTTAATATTGCTAGACCTTGGAAACACAACAAAAAGATTTGTTGAGAAGACTAAGCCCATACTCTGAAAAGAGCACTGAACATAGTTTTCTCAACACACAGAGGGCTCCAGTCTGACCCTCACCCTCCTCTCTAAGGAGCTGGAGTGGCCCACCAGTCTGGCCAGGCACCAGCAGCCATTCTCGGGTCTTCTCCACGCACCAGGTTCTTGGTTCAGGAGCCTCAGGCAAACCTCAAATGATGCTTATTCTTCACCTGCTCAAAGCCTGGCCTTGTAAGTACTGAATCTTCCTTAACTGGTTTCTACAGGGGCTTCCTTTTCCTCCACCAAGGCCTGCGCACTGCCAGGGGCTGGTTTTACTGGTTACAGGCAAAACCATGCAACCTGGAGGCTACTTGGCCCCTCCCCTCCCGGAAGCCAGGCTGGCACAGACCCCATCCCATGTGATGCTGGCTCAATCCACTCAGCCAATCATATGTTCTCTCCCAGAAATTAAAAGATCGAATGAGAGAGACACAGAGTCTGGAGGTCGTTGAAACTGACCCACATTGGTGGCAGTGCCCTGGAGAGAAGGCTCCCTCCAAGGCCCCTGAGTGGCTACTTTTCGGCCATCAGGAGCCTGGCTGCTCAGCAGCAACTCCAAGTACAAGTGTGGCCCACTCACTTCCTCTTAAGTCTTCTGGATCCAGGAGTTGCCTAAGTAGCTTGCAAAGTCTGAACTTCCCAGGGAGCAGCCTGGCAACTCCAGCAGCTCTGTCTCTGACCCGCTCTAGGGGGCTGGCCTGCCGTCTGGACTCCAACCTGCCTTCTCTGTCTCTTTCGGATCAGGTGGTGGCAGTGGGAGCTGGTGAAACGTGTCACTTCTTGTTTTAATTTCTTTCTGAAGATAGATCTCCCTGGCCAACCTCTGGGGAACTTCCAGTGTTACACCATCACATACCTCTTGCTGCTGTAAACAGCGCTTTTTAACCACTTCCCACCCATCCTGAAAGTCAGCACGCCCCACGGCAGGGCCCCGGCAAATACTAACTCTGTGGAATGTTAATGTGGGATATGCACAGATAGTGCTCCTGCAGGCCTGGGTACTGGCTGATTAAACACAGTGACGAGATGTCTTCACCAAAGGACTTCCCAGAGGTTTTAAACTGCTAACCCACTTCCAAGAGGTTGACATGGTGGCCAGTATTTCTCAAGCTTGTTTGACCCTGAATTCTGTTTGTAGGGACCATCTCGTGAGGCCGATGTTCTGTGAAACACACTGGGAAAGGCATGGAAACAGGTAGGGATGGATGAGGGCCAGAAGTGGGAGAGGATTAGAAACTTTGAACGGCCCAGATAAGGAGAGTGGAAAGGACGAAGCAAAAACTAAGAAAGAGCACAAGCAAAGGATGAGAGGGCACCCAGAACTTCCAACGCGGAGGGCCCAGTATGCCTAGTCTCAGGGAAGAATGAGAGATGCCTCTGACTGAGCCATGAATATTATTATGACGTCTGTTGAGTACCAATATTAATATAAATAAGTGGCTGTGGAAGAAGCCACCTGAGACTTTAATACCAACTGGAGAGGGGGCTGTTGCTTGTAAAGAGCGCCCCCTAGTGGTCTCCCACCACCTTTAGAAACCATTATGGGCACCCAGCCCAAACCATGCTGACCAGCAGCCTCTGGTCTAGAAGTTGATTTTTTTTTTTCCATTTCAAAAATGTCTGCCTGGTCATCTAGTTAGTGTGAAAGAGAGTGCGGCTCACCAATGTGAGCTTGTTAAAATGTCTTTGGCAAAATGATCATTATTTGCAGATGGCATAATTCTAGGCCTGAAAGCTTGGAGAAAATCAAATTTAAAACCACAAGAAACAATAAGAGAAATCAGTTATATGATTATGTAAGAATTAACGGTGAAGAGGTTCAGTCAAGACGGCAGCTTGAGCACTTGCGCCAACCACCCGTTCTACCCAGCCCTCTAAACATGGCTGAAAAAAATATGTTTAAAAAAATCTATGATAGGGCTAGCAACTACAAAGGGATAGCTTCATTATCAGAAATTATGAGGAATAAAAGAAAGTGAAAGGTAAATAGAAGGGATTGAAATGAAGATAAAAATCTAACATAAATGCTCGAAGAGGACCCCTGTAAAGGGAGGGGCTGGCCCTAGAGGTATGGCCAGTGCAGGGGAGGCAGATGTGGGGGGCAGGAGAGGCCAGGACAGCTGACAAGGCCACTAGTGAGGTGTGGCAAGGGCTTGCTCCTCCTCCATCCCACTGCACTCAGCGGCAGGCAACAGATGGACTAGCAGACAGCGGAGAGATAAGGACAAACTGGGAGGACCCATTTACCACATAGGGGCAGGACACAGGGCTCATTTCCTTCATAAACAATGAGCCTTTTATCAGTAAGATAAAGACCAACAGCCAACAGAAAAACCGGGGTCAAAATACGATCAGGCAGTTCACAGGGGAAAAAATACAAAAAACTGATACCCATATGAAGATTCTGGATCTCACTCGTAATTAAAGAAATGCTCATTAAAACGAGATATATATGGTTCACTTTAAGCAAAGATTTGGAAGGGCTGCCGATGCTCATGGCTCGTGAGGATGCGTGGGAAATAGGGCTCATGTACACTGCGGATGGGATGTAAGTTTGTACGGCCTTCAATTTGACATTTGCTATCAAACAATTATTAAGATACTGGAAGAAAATATAACGTAATTTTTTTTATATTCTTGGAGTGGGAAAACCTAACTAAGCAAAACACAAAATCTAGAAACCATAAATCTAAAAACTACGTATTTGACCTCATGAAAATTTTAAACTTCTTTAGGTTTAGAGACCATATTGAAGATAGAAGACCAATGACAGACGATAGGTGCAACATGCATATAACCCTAAAATAGGAAGAGCCCCTTCCTTTCAAAGGATTAAGCTTTGTATACCAATATATAAATAGTCAAAGGATAAGAATAGAGAGTTCACAGGAGAAGAAATTCAAATGGCCCCTGGTTGAGAAATGACACCTGTGCTCACTAGGAATCAGAGAAATGCAAATTTAAAAGTCCATACTACCTAGTATTGGCAAGAGGAAAGGCTCCTGGACCCTGGTAGAGTCTTAACAGGCCGTTGGAAGCACATACGTGGAAAATGTGCAGATGAACTTCTAGGAATCTGTTCTTGGGGAGCACCTGCTCAGCTGCACTTGGGTATGTGAACCAGTACGATCATCACAGAACTGTTTGTATCAGAGAAACACCGGTGATAATCTAAATAATAAGAGAGTTGGAAGAGAAAGGGGAGTTCACTTTTGATATTTTTGAATTGTTGGAACTTTTTAATATTTTTGAATCTATTGCCAAGAAAGGGGAAAAGGCTACATGTCTGATTTCAGGAAATTAGTAGAGTGAGCGGAAAGTCCAGCACCTCCAATCGCTAAATCCCATTAAAATGTCCCTGAAATCGACCCAGATGAATTCTCAGGCATAACAAGAAGGAACACGGAGGTGCTTGGCTCCATGTGATCCAACCCCTCCTGCTGGGAGGAGATGAAGAAGTGGATTCCCTTAACACAGCCCCATCCCACATGGCTGAAGAGGCCGATGTGGGTTGGGGATCTGGCCATAACCACACGGAGGAGTGTCGTGGAGGCAGCTCCCGCAGCCAGCCCGTGCCCTGTGCCATATACAGGCTGAGCGCTCTGCACAGTCCAGAGGAGAGAGCCAGGCAACAGTCCAATCCTCCAACATCAGGTTCAGAATGAGGTCGACCACTCACCCATATCACCCCAAGTGGGTGTTTACGGTGAGAACACATAAACCTGAGTACAGCCCGGATTCAGGAAGAGCCATGACCATAGTCAAGTTGGGCTGCAGATCTATGCTCTGTCCTCCTCCAAATAGCTTGAGTGACTCAGCCCTCCCAGCGTGCAGCTTCTCTCTCTGCCTCCACCATTTGGTCTCATTCATGACTCTGTGCCATTACTCCTGCTGACAGTCAAAATACTAAAGCATGGGCACCCGCCAAGCAAAACAGACACCGGCTGTGAACAATGGATAGAGGTAGCAGATTACCCCAAAACTCAGTGCCTATAACAACAAACATTATCTCGCACACTTATGAGACAGGAATCTAGAGCTGCTTAGCTGTGTGGTTCTGGCTCAGGGTCTCTCATGAAGTTGTAGTCAAGATGTCAGTTAGAATCTGGATCATTTGAAGGCTTGACTGGGGTTGGAAGATCCTCTTGCAAGATGTCTCATCACGAGGCCGAGGCCATTGGCAGGAGGCCACCATGCCTCCCCGGCAGGCAGCTTTCCACAGGGCTGCTTGAGTGTCCTCACGACATGCCGTCTGCCTTCCCCAGAGGGAGCAATCCAAGAGAGC
The DNA here is from genome assembly GCF_902729225.1 of Pteropus medius. Classification (NCBI taxonomy): domain Eukaryota; kingdom Metazoa; phylum Chordata; class Mammalia; order Chiroptera; family Pteropodidae; genus Pteropus; species Pteropus medius. Next base: position 3,718,558 of record NW_024355206.1, on the reverse strand, counting down.
AAAGCAGAGTCTCTTGAAGATGGACACCACCATTGGGATGCCTGCTGCTGCTGTAGGATCTTTTATGACCTAGCCTCGACAGTCACACACTGTCATTTCTGCAATATCCTAGTGGTTACACAGATCAGCCACATTGTGTGTGGGAAGGACTACACAAGGATATAAATACCAGTGGGGGCATCAGCTACCACAGGTGCCATATCATCCCCCTAATGGCATCCCACCGCCCTTAGAATGGAATATAAATGCCTGGCCTTGGCCTGCAGGCCTGGCGTGAATCGGCCCCTACCCACTCTTCATTCTCATCACGTCCCTCTTTCTCACGTGCATTCAACTCCAAACACACCAACTTTTCACCTGTCCCTCAACATCCCACGCTCATCCTTTATATTTTTTGTTCCTTTTGCGTAGAAGTCTCCTTACTCAGATCTTTGTGTGGCTGGTTCCTTCTTATCTTTCAGGTCTCAGCTCAAATGTCATCAGACAGCCTTTCCTGACCACCTCATCAAAAAATAGTCCCTACCCCTTCCTGTCACTCTCACATCACCTGGTAGGTTTTTCTCCCACTGTTACAAATGTGTAGACGCCACGTGAATGATGATACGTAATTACATTTTATGGTTTGCCACATGCTGTCGGCACCGATGTCATGCCACACTTCCCTCGGGGATGCTGTTCACATCACCGTGTGTTAGCTTCTTCCCAGCACTGACCTCTATCTGAAATTAGCTTGCTTATTGGATTAGTGCCCTTCTCCCTTCAAGTACCAGTAAGAGCCCTTGCTTATAAGGGCTCCTGTCTGTGGCTGAAGAGGAATAGATCAAAGGATATTAGGTGCCTCACAAAATTTCCAGGAAAGCAGAGAACCAGGCTTGGAGGCCATTTGCATTGATCAGTCCTCATATGAGCCCTACAGCACACACATTGCTGTCACCCCAGCGGTCACATGAAGATGGACACCACCATTGGGATGCCTGCTGCTGCTGTAGCATCTTTTAATCTTTATCGGTGAAGATTCCTTGGCACTTGCTTCTCAGTGTCACTTAGCCTCATACGTGTGCATCTGACTGGTGGTGTCTTATGTCACTTGCTGTGCTCAGTCTACAAGCAAGACTGGGAAACTATCTGGCTTCCACCACGGGGAAATGCAAGTTCATTAGGTGGGGATTCTCCGAACATAGGGCAACTGTTCCACGGTTTGGGGAAGCCAAAGTTTGAATTGGTGACATATATCCTCCACAGTCTACTCCTTTAGTTACGTAAACCTCATCAACCCCACTTCCTCCCTACTTTAACTTACAAACAACAACGGAACCCAAAAGCAAGCCAAGAGCTGTTTCTCAAAGAGAAAATAGTTACTTGTGAAAAGAGTTTATGGCTTCACTCCAAAACCTAGGGCTTTCTGCCATTCTCTGCCCATCTTGCTCATGTATTTATTCATTGCTTGCGCGAGCATCCCTCCGGGGAAGTGCTAGGACAGGAATCGTGTTCATCTCTATAGCTTCAGTACCTAGAACACATTGCCTGGCGCGTCATCGGTACCTGTAAATGTTAAGTGAATGAACTGTGTGTGCGAAGGCCCTCTAACACCAAATACGGTTGACCGGTGTAGCCAGTAGGACACTGCAAAAATGACAGTGTGATTTTGAAGCCTCAGCTCCCATTGGCAACTGCCTCATTTTTTGGCTATTCCCAATTTCAGATGCCAGAGAGGAGGAATCTCATTGGCTCATCCTGTCATAAGTTGTCAAGGGGCCTATAAATTGGAGGCTCTAGGAAGAGACATCTGCCCGCTTTAGTCAGACAGCGGGACTGTGGCACCTCAGACGTGCAGTTCGCATGGCTAGGGCACATCTTACCTGAGGACTGGATTCTAAAATCTCCATGTAAAGCTTATGAAAACCCTTAAATTACCCATAAATTTCTCTACTGTACAGTAACACCTATCAAAATTCCAGTTCAGCCAATTTTTCTTTCCAAGTGGGAACAGATGGCTGTTTCTTTTTTGCTTGAGCACCCAGATGAAGTAGTTGGTTTGCCTTATGGGTCTTGTATGAAAAACACACATCTTTCGACATTAAAGTCCCACTCCTCGTGATGACATGCTCACAGTATAAAAGGCACGTGGGACCCTAGACCCACACAGAACCACAGGTCCCCAGCGGACGTTCCACCTGTGCTCACAATGGGGCATGCACTGAGTAGAAAGCGAGACAGCCTGTACGGCACTATTTAAATTGTTCCCTCCTCTCCTTCCCGTTTTCCTCCCTCTCCTTCATTTTGAACACATATATACTACACACACATACTACAAGATTTAGAGATTTAAAAGCAAATCCACTTGTGCTTATTGTACCGACACATGAATTGCAAGGAAGTCTAAATATAAGAGGAAGAAAATGAATCTGATCCCAGCAAGAAAGCCCTGAGCACAGAAGTAAAAGCAGAAAGCAGTGAAATTGTGTTGATAATCCTATTCTCTGAAAAGGCCTCACATGAAATGAAAGATTTTAGGAAATAGCTATTACATATTCTCAGGGCGATTAGACAAGGACGGTGCAGGGGAACCAGGTGCCCTGTCACATTAGCTCATCACTGGAAGCTGTGATTAATAGGATTACAGGAGACTGAATTATTAAACAGAAGACAGACAAGAGAAACCTAGGTGGCAAGTGGGGGAAATTAATGGGAAAATGAAAGGAAAGCTGGGAAAATGTCCGATTTTAGGAGTAAGTGGGAAGATACAGTGTGGGGGGAAAATCCCTGACGTTTCTGAATGAATCAAGTAGAACAGAATCAATAATCAGAACTTCCTTATTCTCTCTCTCTCTTTCTCTCTTACACACACACACACACACACACACACACACACGGGCAGTGAGTTTTGTCTGTTTTCTTAATTGCTGTCTCCCCAGAACTTAAAATAGTGCCTAGCACATAGTAAGCTCTTAATATTTGCTAAATAAAAGAATGAATGACTTTATAATGAACCAAATGGCTCATCTTATACCAATTAAAATGAGAAGCCAGCCTGACCCTACGATAGATCCTAGTAAAATTCCTAAATGTGATGGAAAAATAAATACTTCTTTTAAATTTCAAGCAGAAAAAAACAAAGTTGACTTTCAAAATTTTTGATAATCAAGACAGCTTTGAACTTCTCAGGCAACAGTTGCTGCCTGAGACAGTAGACTGTAAACCACAGAATCCTTAAGGAAAGAGTGCCTCCCTGGACTCCTGATGCCCAGGAGACAGCTGAAGGAAATCCTGGACCAGAACCTCAGGAAAATAGCCTCAAGGGCCTTTGGTGAAAGGCAAAGACTAAAGGACACCTGAAAAGGAAGAGCTCTGGTCACTCCCACCGAGGTGGGGCTTGCCGGGCCAACTCAACTTTCCCCACAGGACAGCTGGGGAGTTTGCAGCCAGCTCGCCACTGGCAGCTGCAGCTCTGTGACGTGGCAGGCCTCTTGGCCCTTAGATGGTGCCCTGCAGGACAGTCTTCCCAGTTCTGTGAGCACTGTACAGCTGGAATGAGCTCAGGCTGGGCACACATTACCACCCCACCCCACCCTGAAGAAGTGGGGCAGGGACGCTGGACGCAGTGAAGGGGCTTGAAAGCGATGACATCTTTGGAGCCCAGCGTGTTCATTGTGACAAGAAAGGGCAGCCCACATCTCCCTCTCTCAGACTCCCCTATGGCTCCCACTCTCGTGAGCATGACCCTCTGAAGCTGGAGCCACCTTGTGTCCTTTGATGAGAGCCAGAACCGCAGTGAGCCTGCTTTCTCCCCTTCCTCCTGAGCCTCAAAGTCCCAGAGAAGGCACAGCTGAAGACACACTCCAGCCCTATGCAGGTGGGCATAACAGCCAGCCACGTGGCGGGAAAGGGGCCACCCAGGGGCCTGGAAATGGGGAGACCCCTGAAGCCCAGATCTTTGGCCCCCTGCTTTCCTTCCTCCTACTCCTGCTACTAGGGCCAGGTTATATCCACGATCTCCTGTTTGTATGACCCCTGTTCATTCTTCCAGCTGTGTTTATTGAGTAGCTACTGTGTGCTACAAGCTGGTTAGCGGAACAGTCTCAACACCTGCCATTGTGGGGTTTTTACTGTGCAGAGATGACCAAGGCATATCTCTCCATGGATCAACCGTTCGTTCCCAGCTCCTTGAAGCTCCAGAATAATCGCCTTGGACACAGCGCCCAACCTGTGCACAGTAAGAAAGTGAGCAGTACTTTTTGTACCTTGGGGACAAAAATAAAAACCCAGTCACTTAAGTGTCACTCCTACAGCAGCAGTGACTTGATGACTGGAGTTAGGAAAAAAAAAATATCGTTGTCTGAACAAAGAGACATACTTAGCAAGTTTTATTATACTGAGTCACATGCTTAATTCTAACCATCCCTTTGGGGGAAAAAACACACTGAATGCCCCGTCCCCCAAAAAGTATAAAAATAAATTACCAGAACAGACACAGTGCAGCAGCCCTAGTTCCCTTCAATGCCAAGCACTGTCTGGTCACTGACTCACGCAGGGATTTTGCTGAAAGAGAGTCTTCCACCAGGCTAAGAAAAAATGATTTACCTGATGAGAATGGCAGGCCCAGCTCCCGGATCTGGGCAGAGGGGCAGCCTGGCCTGGGGTTGGGGGGATGTGTGGGGAGCCAGTGTGGGGCTCCTGGTCCTTTTGTCTTCCTTTCAGTCTATACTTCTGTCATCTTTTTTTTTCTCCTTATTTTGTCTTTGTCCTTCCATCCTCCTGTCATTTGGTCTCTGTCTCCTGGCCTCTGTTGGTCTCGGCCTGATGACCTGTCTCTCTCAAGACCAGATCTCTCATCTCTGCTTCCCCAGCATATCTACTTTTTCCTCTCTCCCTCTCTTCACACTCCAGCCGAAACATGGCTGGCCGTCTGATGACCCTAACAAGTTTGGTTCCCCGTACTAACTGACCCTGTCTCTAGGAGTCCCAATTCCAACCCCTTCCCAGCCCGGAGCCCAGGCAGAGAGAGCAAGTGGCTCAGCCTCTGGAGTACTTCCTCCGAGCCAGCCATCCCTTTGAACCATGGCTCTCTGTGAGTGCTCCTGGGTGTTGGGGGAAGGCGCAGGGCTTGCTCTTGGGAATGGCAGTGGGTGTGAGAGTTCTCAGATAAAGGACAAACGGTGGGGACAGGCCTCAAAAAATTCTTTTCTGTTACCCTACAAAAAGAGGTGCTCCTGGAAACTCCTGGAGCAGACCCCCAATGTAATGCTCCCTTTTGCACTTTTTATAAATATATGAATTCCCAAGGCTTAAAAAGGACATATTTCACATGTGACTGTGAAATAAGATAGTAAAAATATGTCCCTGTTCTACATGATTCAAGCTGAAAGTTTTTCTAAATGCAGCATGTTGCATTAGCAGCTTCATGCAGCGTCTTCCTCATTTAAAGATATTATAATTACATACCATGCATTGACATTGCTGGGAATCTATGTAAAAATTGGCCCAGGAAGCATCTAACCAAGATATGCAATTTCCTTGATTTAAACTGGCCAAGATTGTGTCTGAAAAATTCTACATATTATCGGAGACAGCCCTGGGAACAGAGCTTTCTCTTATGAGCTTTGTCAAGGCCTCCTCCTCGCATTCCTGTGAAAGTGTAGGACCAAGAAGCAGGACCAGGAAGACACATCTTCAGCCAGGAGAAAACACTTCAAAAAGACATAGCTTCTCTAACATGGGCACCATGACCATTCGTAGGTTTCAGGCACTGCAGTCTGGGAGAGAGACTCTAAGATCTGAATGTTGACTGAGGAAACCACAAAAGGGAGATGTCTGCATTAGCTTTGCAGAAACTAAATGCAGCAAAATTCTCCGATCCTGAATCACAGAGACGCTAATTGTAGTCCAAGAGGCTATTTCTCATGGAAGGCATTTGGCGGTTGTCTGTTTCCTGGGAATTTCTGGAAGCCATGGTTTGTCTAGTTTCCGGTTATGATGTGAGAGTCCTAGGGATGGGTGGCGGCCGGAGTCATCCTCTTAGCCCAAGCAGAGCGGCTCTGATTTGATCTGTGTTATTAATTTTCCCGATTTAATTTTTATTTGGTCCGTTATACAATAAGCATCGGTTAAATAGTAACAGTCCCCTAATCCAGCCCTGCAGAGTTCAAACTTTTTAAGTTCTTTTAAGTCATATAATTCTTAATAATATGTTCATCTGATTATTGATCGATTTTTCAGTTCGAACTGTCATCTCCCGATTTCCACCCTCCTCCTATGAAAGATGGAGATGAAGCTGTCTTATGGTGCACCTCTCCCCTACACACTCCCACACCCACACCCACGTCAGAGCTGCCCCAGGATGCAGTGCTGCAGACGCTGGGGAAAGGGAGGCTTTCACACAGGAAGAGGCCCCAAACGTCAAGTGGCAGTAGGAGGCCGAGAATGATGAGGACTGATAGAGCCCACTGGATAGAGCAACCGGAAGTTGGTGAGGTCCGAGGGGAGAGCTGCTGTGGCGGGTGGATGGGAACCACAGATGTTGGACTCCAGAAAGGAAAGGAAGGAATAGGAGATGAGAAAGTAAAACACAGTGCTTTATAGACAGTGCTTTCTAGAAACTTGGCTCTGAAGATAGTCCAGGGGCCCTGTGGTTAAATTCAAAGGCCTGAAAACCGTGTAATACCATCATGCAGCTATATTGTTTTCTTCTCTTTCTGGAACAAAGATAAACAAAACAAATTATGACTGTTTACGATTCAAAGTCCCATCGAAATCTGTGTTTCTCTTTCACACAAAGACACAGTTAACATTTTTGGTACAAATTGAATATGGAATGTTTTCAAAACTTCCTAAGAAAAAGGCTTGTCCCAAAATTGTGCCAGTTACTGAACATAGAGGGGCCAGCCCTGATGAGGAAATGGAGCTGGGATTGGAAGGTGCTTGCTAATTATCTCTGCTCCCAGAACAGGCTAGAAAGAGATTCGGGAGATGCTCTCCGTTTGAAACAGGGCATTTGGTTGTGGACACGCTGTGTCAGCTCCCCCAAAACTTGGGGATCCAATTCTCCTTGGATATTTTTTTAAAGAACCCAGGAGACCGACACCAGTGTGGCAATAACCAGATCTGTGTGATACCGTTGTAGAAAGCAAGGGAACATAGAATATACCCATTGGACTGGTGTCCGGGTTTCTTGGTGTCTAGGCATTTCTGCCTCATTTCTTATTTTAACAGAACTAAAATTCAGGGTGAGCGTAGAGAAGGGAACTTAGGGGAACAGAGCAATTGAAAAGAGTAGGAGGGGAGAAGAAATCAGGGGGACTACTTTTAATGGAAAAGACCTGAGCTTGTTTAAATGCTGATGCAAAGCGTAGGATTGGGAGGGAAGAGGCTGACGCCAGTGAGAGAGGCTTACTGATTTGAGGTTACAGAACCAATGGGTTCTTCGCTCTGTTCAATAGGAAGAGAGGGAGTGTGCTCGGGGCAGCAGCAGGGAGATGGGGTGGGGGATTGAGAGAAACTTTGGAGAAGCTGATTAAAGAACTGACCCGGAAGAGAGAGAGCAGGGCGGTGGGCCTCAGCATCCACTCTCCCCTTCTTCCGTGGCGTGGCGGTATTTAGCAGTCACCCAAGGACCAGAAGCAAGGTTGGGGATTTGGGGTCTGCTGGTTTGCTTGTTTATTTTTCCCAGTCTGGCCACGTCTATCATGCGCCTCCTTTTTAAATCGGTGAGAAGCCCCCCAACACCCTGACAGAGACGATGGTGTCTGCAGCCTGAGCAGTGCACACAAAATACCAGGCTTTGCTCTCTGTAGCAAGGGCGACTTCTCCCAAGACTCCAGACCCACTAGCACAGAGGTTCCAGCACCCTCGATGGGCCCAGTCTGGGAGGTGCTGCCGTTGGCCTCAGGATCCTACTGGGGAGATGGTGGTCTCTGCACTACAGCGCGGCGTGAACCATGCCCTGCAGTGTCTGTGATACCATGCATACCGACCTTTCTTTGTATGACTGTTTTTTACAAAGCTTTTGTGAAACCTGATACACAAAAAGGCATAAGGAATAATCCCGCGAATGGACAGCCCACAGGACAGTGACGAAGTGAGGGGGCCTGGACCAGGACTGACCCCTCACAGCTACTCCTGGCCAACGTTTCACCACTATCCAGGTGAGGAGGGGTTACCATTTTATACCAGAGTAAAGTCTTTGCGGTACAGTGCATCGCTTTTAGAGGTGGTATAGTACATTCTAGCTGGTAAATTGCACTGAGTCCATCCTGTGGCGAGGGGTTAGTTTTTGCTAACAAGTCAGTGCTCAGAGAGGTGTACCCACAGGCTTCCGTTCGGATCAGGAACATAAAATGAAATCCCTGTTAGATTGTTGGGACGTCTTGGAGCACTTCCTAAGGGACAGATGAGTGAGAGGCTGTTGGTTGACATTTAACTATGGTTCCAAATTTATCGAACATCTCCTTGCAATAATGTCCAAGGCAGCCTGGAAGTAGACTGGACTTCGCGGCCGGAGGGGCTGCCTGTTTCCCAGGCTGTGCCGCTGGCACTCTCCTCCCACCCATGCTGGGCCTAGGCCACCTGCTCGTACTGTGGGCCAGCTGCCCACACTCCCTTAAAGGGTAGTTTTTTTGTTCAAAACTTCTCTCTCCATTTTTTGTTCTCGGTATGGATCACATGGTATATTAGTCTGCTGGAGCTGCCGTCAGAAATCCCGTAGATTGGATGCTTTGACAGAAATTCATTTCTCACAGTTCTGGAGGCTGGGAGGTCCATTATCAAGGTGCTGGCTAGGTAGGTTCCATTCTGAGGCCTCTTCTCCTGGCTTATAGATGGCCACCATCTCGCCGTGAGCTCACATGACCTCTTCTTTGTGTGCATAGGGGAGAGAAAGAAGGAGAGAACTCTGGTTTCGCTTTTTCTTCTTATACAGATACCAATTCTGTCAGACTAGGGCCCTACCTTTATGTCTTCATTTAACCTTAATGACCTCCTAAAGACCCTAGCTCCAAATATAGTCACATTGAGGGTTAGGGTTTCAACATATGAATTATAAGGTGATACAGTTCAATCCATAGCACATAGACAGCCCAACCAACTGCTCATAATCTGAACTGACTCCATAGAGTAGGAAGGGTAAACCTGTAAGTATTGCAAATGTTCTATATCTAGGTGGTAGTTACATAGGATGTGTGTGTTTGTTTATGTGTGTGTGTAAAAATTCATTCAGGCATACACTTAAGATTTACTTTACTATATGTACGTTATGCCTTAAACAATTAAAACACACACACACACACGAAAAGAGAATCCAATTAAATCTCTGAGGCCTTTGGGAATGAAGAAGATGTGGCCCATGGTGTCCTTAGGCTAATAGGTGACACCAAGGACCTAACCTGCAGGAAGGGCAGGAACCGAACTTTTTTTTGAACATTTTGGTTAGTCAGGCCAGTTTGGGCTATAAGAAACAGAAATTCGTTCACTGTCTTCCATGAATCCAGAAGCATCTGAAGAGCTAGGCTTCACAAGAGACAGAAAATTGGGGTGCTCTCTCATTTTTAGCGCTCTATCTATCTCTCTTTATGTCTCACATAATTTCTGCCTACGCATCTGCCCCAATCCCCTCTTTGGACTCACTTTCTCTCTTTTCTCCTCGTGATTCCAAAACAGCTGTCACAGCTGCATAGTCACTGTGAATCTCCATCCTCAGCTCCCAACATCAGTTCTTCCTTCCCTTTGTATCTCTGAGTTCCACCTCCTGAGCAGGCCATCTGATTAGGTTTCAGCACAGTCTCCAGACATAAAGTTTAATGGCTGCAAATATATGGAACCAGGAAGAAGAAGGTCATGTGCTACATACAGTTCAAGGCCATGTAAGGTCCAGATTCTGGGTCGGGATAACTTCTTTTCAAAATTGCTGTAGAGGGGCAGGCAGCAGTGATGAGTATCTCCGGAACAGGTGCCACTTGGGTAGCTGTTGGGATTTTAAGGATTTCTACATATTTTCCTGTAATATCTTTGGTTTTGGATTTAGAGTAATGCTGGTATCAAAAAATGAGTTGGGAAGTATTTTCTTCTCTTTAATTTTTCTGGAAGAGTTTGTGTAGCAGTGGCATTATTTTGTCTTTAAATGTTGAGTGGAATTCACCAGTAAAGCCACGTGGGCCTGGAGTTTTCTTTGTGAGAAGGCTTTTAGCAACCAATTTAATTTATTTAATAAATATAGGGCAATCCAAATTATCTATTTCTTCTTGAGCAAGCTTTGGTAGTTTGAGTCTCTCAAGGCATTTGTCAATTCATCTATGTTATTAAATTTATTTGCACAAAGATGTTCATAATATTCCCTTATTATCTTTTTAATTTCTTTGTAATCTATAGTGATGTCCCTTCTCTTATTCTTTTCTCTCTTTCTTTAATTTTTATTTTTCAACCAACGTTGACATTCAATATTATTTTATATTAGTTCGGGTGTACAGCATAGCGGTTAGACATTTATATAATTTACAAAGATCTCTCCGATTACTCTAGTATCCACCTGGCACTGTACATAGTTATCACAGTATCATCGACTACATTCCCTGTGCTGTACTTTACATCGCTGTGACTATTTTGTAACTAACAATTTATACTTCTTAATTCCTGCACCTTTTTCATCCAGCCCCGCAATGAGACCCCACCTCATTCTTGACCTTGGTAGTTTGCATTTTGGGTTTTTTTTTTTCAATTATTTTCCTAATCAATCTGACTATAGGTTTATCAATTTTATTGATTTTCTCAAAGAACCAGCTTTTGGTTTTATTGATTTTTCTCTCGTTCTCATTTTTCTTTCATCGATTTCATCTTTGACCTTATTTTTTTCATTTGCTTATTTTGGATTTAATTTGCTCATCTTTCTCTAGTTTCTTAAGGTATAAGCTGAGGTCATTGATGTGAGATCGTTCTTCTTTTCTAATATGAGCGTGTAATGCTATGGGAACTCAAGTCCGTGATGACATTCCTGACCAGTGGGTCAAATCTCATCTAGGCCAGTGTAATTGTCAACTCTGGCTATACATTAGAACTACCCACTAAGCTTCTAAAACTACCCAGACCTGGGCCCCACCCTAGGCCAACTGAATGAAAATCTCTGGGCATCATATTACTAGTTGTCAAAACTCACCAGGTATTCTAATGAGCAGCCGGAATTGTAAATCACCACCCTAGGCCAGTGCTTCTCAAACTGTCTATGATAAAGGCAGTTTTGTTTTTTGTTTCTGGTTTTATATTGCTGTTATCTTATTGCCTGATACTTTTGTAACATGCAATACAACTGAACCACGTGGCTTCCAATGGACTCTCTTATAAAAAGTGGTACTTCCCGTTGCCTCTTAAACCCAGGTGTTCTCATTATTCTTTAGCATTAGCAACAATGGAGGAAAGGAAGTTTGTGGAAAGATGGTTGGGCACATGGTTGTTTCAACAATGTAGTCATTATGTATCATTGTAGACCAATAACAAACTTGTAGACACTGGTCCATGACCATGCTAGTAGTAGTGCTGTCTAGACATTCTTGATTATATGTTTCAATAACTTCCTTTTATTGTTTGAACTCACGAATGAGAAAACTAAAACAATTTAGTAACAAGTTTGATGTTCTTTATGTGAGAGGAAACAATCCATGGACTGGGGGAGTGCAGTGCTTCACAAGCGGTGGAGCACACTTCCCCAGGGAATTGTGGCAAGAGCGAGTTTTATAGGGCAAAAGAAGCAGCAATGGAGAAATGGGGCATGGGTGGCTGGGGTTGCACATCTGACCTTACTCAGAAAGGTCAAGGAACAAGGAGATAAGTATAGAACCCAGAGTTGGCTTGGCGTTTGGGGATTGGCTGACTGGACATACGGCGTTTCTGGTCACACGGAGCATTTACAGGAAAACAAGTTTGGTTTGTTGACATGGACTTCTGGGCAGGAGCAGCTCCATCTTGGGCCTAGAAATTAATTTCAACTCTTCTGAGTTGGGTTTTCGGTTCTAGAGAACAATTCCACCTGAAGCATGCCATGGATGTATCCGACTACTCTGCGATCACCTGTTCACACTTCTCTCTCTCTCCCTCCCTCCCCCCTCCGCCCTACTCCCACCCCCAGCCCAATGAGCTGCAACCTGCAACCGTCACAGAGTATGTTTACGGTAGTGGTTCATTTGACAATGACAGTGTGATCACTGTGCACCCTCATTCTGGCTCCTTTTCCGGAGCAGCTTCCTTTCCTCCATTGTTGATAACGCTAAAGGGAAATGAGAACACCTGGGTTCAAGAGGCAATGGGAGTATTTTTTTTAAATAAAGGAAACCTCTAGAAGCCACAAGATCCTGAGGTAGCTTTTCATCTTTTGACCACAAGGTTCTCTTTCAACTTGCAGATGTGGATTTTAACATATTTGCATTTTTCTTTGTAATGCTCCAAATCATCCCATATTTGGCCAGAAGAGAGTCCCTTCAGGTCAGCTCCTGTATCCTTTAATTCTGACCCCATAGCCTCTGATGCCTTCGTCGCTCATCTATCCCAGCTCTGGATCGGCCGTTTCTCAAGAGCCTTGATTCCTTTTAGTGGAGAATGGTATTTAGAGACTAGGCAAGACATATGTACTGTTAAAACACAGCAATTACATGATTTTTCAAAAGATCTGTTTTTACCATATCTAGCATCCTTTTCATTAAGTCAGTTAATGACCTGAAACCACCAAGTCACTGGGGATTTGGGATCAGTTTATATTAGAGTAGACTTTCTCAACCTCAGCTCCTTAAAAATTTTGGGCTAGAAAATTCTTTGTTGTGGGGCCTGTCCTGAGCACGGTAGATGTTTAGCAGCATCCCTAGCCTCTGCACACCAGATGCCGGTAGCACCCCTCCAGCCATGGTAACCAAAAATGTCTCCAGACACAGCCAAATGTCCCTCGGGGTGGCAAAACCATCCCCCATTATGAACCACAGGGTGGCCTTCTGGGATTCTGTGGAAAACTTCTTGGAACAAACCAGAGAAAACCTGGCCCCTGATGCAACATCCACATCAGTCTCCTGCCTCTGTTTACTCATGTGTCTAACTGGGCTAATGGCTACAGGATAAAACACATCATGGGAGCAGTTTGACCTCCAAGGAGTCATTGACACGAAAGTGAGGAGCAGACACTACGTCATGGCAGCACCTCGCTGAAGCCGCATGTCGGATTTTGCTAACTGCTGAGACGGTGCAGCATCTGATTGAACTGACTCAAGTTTTGAAGATTGCTCAAACTCCGGTGTTCCCACCAGGCCGTTTTTTAATGTTAGCCTTGTTTAAGATTTTACTGTCACCAAGAGAAAGTCCCACTTAATTCATACCAGCTGCTGAGTGAGTCGTCATGAATCAATACAACGCCGTCCAGAAACCACCAATATGAATCATAAGGACAAACAGGACTTTTTCTCCCTGGAAAACAGTGACTAAAATAGTGTCTTACCCTTTTAGAAAAAAAATTTACAAGATTAAGACAAGGCTTAGGGCCCTGCTTGTGTAACCCATGTGTCAGTGGGCGTGAAATGATTAAAATATAGGTCCCCAGAGAGACAGTGTATGAGGCCTATCTCTGAGCCGGGCATATGCCAACTATGGGACAGAGACTTCTATACTGGGGACTCTTGGTAGGGGTGCGGCAACCCCGGGAAACTGCTATGCAATCCCGTTTCCATCTGAGCTGCCAAGGTGTCTGAGAGATGAGAGCTGGGACTCTGTGGTGGAGGAAGGGTCTCTAGGGAACTGTGGACAGTCTTCCAGGAAAGGGCAGATCTCTTCCCGATGGAGCGTTCCCGTCCTTCTCAGACTCAGTACTTTAGCTTTCTCCTTTCTTTTGTGAGGGACTCATATCCTTCCAGTGAATTTCGTCTGTAGTCAGGGTCAGTTTTTTGTCACTTACCACCACAGCACGAAGTCATTTCTGTAAAGGCACTGAGAGTTGCACCTCCCACATCTGTGTCTCATGGACTTGTGCAAGAGCTACAGCCGTGCTGGATGATATTTATGAGGTGCAAGTTAGAAGGTCTCTTCTTTGTAAAGGCAAAATGGGAACAAGTGGGCTGAGAGCTCCCTCCAGTTACTGCATTACCACTGATAAGGACACAGTGACTCATCGACGAGGGACACCAAAGGTGGACTAGTAGACCACCAAGACCTACAGCAACACAAGAAAGTGAGACTGTTAACAGACACCCTCGGTGCAACTCAGGTTTCAACAGTGCTCTGCTGAGGGGTCCCCGTAAAGGCCCCTCCCCCTGGGTGGCCTCTAGGGACCTGTCCTGCCTCCACCTCTGGACCTCTCCATTCTCTGATATGTTTGTCTGGCAACCCTACTATGGGTCACCTAGCTCCCCCACTCCTTAAATGACGATCTCAATTCTTCATTCTTTCGACTCTCCATGACCCTGCCATCTCCCTCACTCTGGGCAGGAGATGCATATCTTATTCCACAGAAAAGTTTCGACAGTCATATGGGGACTCCTTCTACTTCCCAACACATAACCTACGCCTCCTCCGCTCTGTGCTGCCCTGTCATGCATTGTAGGCTAGTTAGCATCCCTAGGCTCTGCCCACTGGATGACCCCCACTAGGAGCACCCCCGTCAAGACAATTAGAACTGTCTCCAGACATTGCCAGGTAAGAACCATTGACCTAGACCAACCACTGGCCACTCTCGCATTTGTGACTCATGTCCGATTCACAGGAAGTACACACATCTGACCAGCCTTCACCTACCTCTCCACTGGAGCCCTTCATAAAAGCCCAGCAACTGATGTGCAGCCACAGCCACAGCCACAGCCTCCCCTGCAGATTTGTAGGTGTAAGCGACACCCCTGTGTCTCCCTGGGTCCAGGGACCACCCTTCAGATTCTCCAGGTGGCCCCTCTCCAGTGATTTTGGGAAAAGTAGGAAGCACGCCTCCCCTCCCCATGGGCTCCACAGTGTAAACCTCTCCTACAGACTCTACCTTGTAATCTCTGGCTCCTCCCTCAACCTGTCCAACGTCTTTATTCTCTGGAGGGGGTGGTCAATACAATGACTCAGAACTAGTTCTTGGACACCTTCCTTCCTGGTCCTGCTTAGGTGGTCTGGCATCCGACACTGGAATGGGGGAGTGGCTCCCCGTCTTGTGAGGGGGGCGCCGCAGCCAACCTTGAGGCAGAAAGAGCTCATATCAACATCCGAGTGCCCATTAGAGGAGCCTTCACTCCTCTCAGGATTCCTTCTCGCTCCTACTTATTCAACCTCTCCTAACTTAAACCCTCCCTCTGGCACATAAGCATGTTTAAATGCACACACACACACACAGCTTTGACCCTAAAGCTTCTTACAGCTACCACCCTAATTCTCTCCTCCCCTTCAAAACCAAACTTCTGAAAAGCAGTCTACATCCACTGTCTCCCTTTCCTCACCTACCACTCATTTCAGTCTGCTTTCCACCCTCAGAAACAGCTCTAAGACGGACAGGGATTTCTGTAGAGCTGAGCTGAGGCCAGAGAGTAGGACACAAGCCACAGGAGCAGCAGCAGGGGACAGTGACAGTTGGCATTACCCACGGTTAGGTAACACCAACACATACCTGCCTTCGTTCTCCATTCATTCATACACTTATTTAATCTTTACTGAGCACCACTTGGGCCAGGCACTGAGGTCAACACTTGGTATATACCTTATGAATGATACAGACATGGTCTCCACCCTCATGGAGCTAACCATCTACTTGGAGAGGTGGGTATTAGTCAAAGAGTCGTGAAAATACAGAACGTCAACTGAGATGTTTCATAGAGGAAAAGTAGAGAGTGTATAATGAGACCTGACCTCATTGGAAGGTCAGAAAAGAGATTTTTAGGCTGAGATCTGACTGATGAGTAGCTAGGCCAGGAGGAATGGGCAGGAAGAAGGTGAAAAGAGGTGGGGGAGAGGAGTTAAGGGCAATCTCCTCACCTTCCCCCAGCCCAGGGGCTCCACAAAGTGGCAGGGACCAGCAGAGGGCAGGTGGGAAGGGGTGAGATGCACTGGAGAGAAATTAGATTTTTTTTTTCTCTGCCTCACAGTCTTTGTGCCCTGCCTTGTTCGTGCCTCACTGAAGGATTTTAGCACCCTTGGTTCCTTGTATGTGGTTAACCTTGGTTCACCCCTTTCTCTCCCCTCTTCTCCCGGGGCTGTGTGCTTCATGACCTAGCTCTCACATGTCCCTTCTCTAACCTGAGTAACTCCACAGAGTTCTACCTAGGCCTTATTCTCCTCCGTACTCTTTTTTTCTTGACGTTGTCTCCAGTCCCTTCTAACAGATCTCCAGTCCCAGAGCTCTCTCCTGACATACAGATTTATAGCTCTATTTGCCCAATGACCATCTCCACCGGATATCCTGTCAGAATCTAACACAGTGGACCACGGTTAGAAAATGTCTCACTTTTGTTGAAAAAAAAGAATGTATAAAATTATATAAAGTTTTTATGTGATTTTTCTCCCAACCTTGCTTAAAAAGGGATGGACTAAAACAAAGAATCTTGAACAGAGCATAAACATTCATTCAACCTGGACTTACAGAAACTTAGTACAAATGGGTCAGTGGTGAATAGCCTCCCTTTATGCTGATGAGGAAACTGAAATTTAACAAAGAGCTTTGATTAGCCGATTAATGAAGTTGGATAAAGCTCCCAGTGAAGCTAAATTTAATGCCCTGGTTTATATCCCAGACTACAGGCTTCCTCTTTTATGATTTCTTCCAACTCAATGTAGTTGGACTGTTCAGGCTGGATGATTAGTATATGAGGGGATTATTACACTATTCTTCTGTGTATGTTTTAAATCTTTTATAATAAAACTCTAAAAAGGAAGTAACATCTCTCATTTTTTTGAAAAAGTCTGTCTAAACTGGTTGATTAGTACTTATCTGCAATGTAATCCTTAATCTGGTTCGAGAGAATTGCCTGGACTCATGAATGTGATTTTTGCAGGAAATCATGTGACATGAAACATATAACTATGCTCTGAAATTGCAAATGACATCATCAATGAGTTATTTTTCTTTGTGGTCCTTTTCTTTGTTCTTCTAACCATATGTGTATATAAATGTGTGTGTGTGCTTGCGCACTCTGAGAATTTCTGAGCAGGGAGGAAGTGGTTCAATCTGCTTGTCTCTGAGCAGCTGTTGGCTTTTAGAATAAAGAAGTGACTCTGCCTAGTTTCTGATTCAGATGCAATATGAGACTTTCATCCACCTCGTCTAAATTTAAATGCCTGCCTTCTCCTGTGAAACTTAATCCTCTTCCCCCATAACATTGTAGAAAAAAAAAACTTGGCTTCCCAAGTGTTTAGATTAGAGCTGCAAGAGGAATTTTAAGTGTTGAGTACAAGAAACATCAAGGAAAGATGGCAAACTGGCATGGAACCCTGAAGCAGCTCAGAAAATTCCATATGACAAAGACACCGTGTGGCATGTGTGGGCATCTGGCTGAGAAAGGCAGTGCACTGGAACCTAAGCGGTGGCGGGCATCACTGTCGTGTACCTAAGGACTCAGCCCTCCTATTACTTCAACCAGAGCTTTTATTCCTCCTCACACTTCTCCCACTCCTATCTTCATTTCAGCAGAAAAAGATAATTTCTCTTGACCAATATTTGAAGTATTCAGTATTATCAGTGTGCATATTCACTCACTTTAAAATTTTTTGATATGGTTTTTTCTTTTTTGATATTTTGATATAATTTCAAACATATAGAAAACCTGTAAGAACAGGATAAGGATCCTCCATGTATCCTTTACCCTGGCCCTACCTTTATTTTCTCTCTCTCTTTTTTTTTTTCTCGTTAAGTCTTGCCAGAGTTTATCAATTGTATTATTTTTTTCAAAGAACCACAATGGTTTTCTCTATTTTTATATTATTACATGGTTTTTTATTTCACTCATTTCTCCTCATTTTTATTTTTTTTCTTTCTGTTACTTTGGGCTAAATTTGTTCTTTTTCTAGCTACTTAAGGTGGAAAGTTAGATCATTGATTCAAAACTTCTGTAATGTAAACATTTAAAGCTGCATATTTCCTCTCTAAACATAGCTTTACCTGCATCCCACATATTTTGATATGTTGTGTTATCATTATCTTTCAGTTCAAGATACTTAAATTTTTTCCTTGTGATTTCTTCTTTGACTTGAATTAATTAGTAGTGTATTGTTTGATTTCCAAACATTTGGGTCGTTTCTAGCTTGCTTTTTGTTATTGTTTCCAACATAATTCCATTGTTATCTGAGAACATACTCTGCAAGATATCAATCCTTTAGTATTTATTGATTTACTTTATGGATTTACTTTATGGTCCAGCATATGGTCTATCTTGGGGAATGTTCCATGTGTCCTTGAAAAAAAAGTACATTCCGTAGATGTTGGGCATCGTGTTCTAGACACAGACACAGAGAGAAGATGGTGTGTTCACATGATGTCGGCCATGCCTCAACCTCAGCCTCATGCAGTAGGGAGTTCTGAGGGGTAAGTTACACCTAGGAGTTTGTCCCTCCACAAACAAAAGAGTTTTGTTTTGTTTTGTTTTTTACTCCTGCACCAGTCAGTAGCCACTCACACAGAGAGGCACATACATCCCCAGGCAATTCGCTTCCTTTATGCACTGGTGTGCAAAGCCACCCTAGTAGCTCAAGGGTGATTTTCCTAACAAAGTCACAGGTGAAAGCAATTGAAAATAAAGGGCACAGAAGCTAGAGGGTAACAGAACTGAAATGGCGAAAAAGATTGTGATATAGTGATTTATAATAAGAGATATTATTTGGTCTTTGTCCCTGTTCCTGGCACAGAGCTCCTAAAATCCTTGGAATTTCCTAAGTGATGAGAGTGATAAAGGTGTCTTTTAAGCTTATGTTAATGTGGTAACTTGGGAAGCCCCTAAGTCACCAAAGGATGGGCTGGTTGCCAGAAGAACCAACCTTGTGATTAGAGGTTTAGAACTTTGAGTCCCACCCTCCCACCTCCAGGGAGGAGAGGGGGCTGGAGATTGAGCTCAATCACCAATGTCCAATGAGTTAATCAATGGTGCCTACATAATGAGGCCTCCATAAAAAAAAAAAAAAAAAAAAAAAACAAACCCAAAAGGATGGGGTTCAGAGACCTTCCTCTGGGTTGAACACCTGGAGATGTGGGGAGAGTGGCAAAGAAGCTCCACACCCCATACGTTGCCCTATGCATCTCTTCCATCTGGCTCTTCTTGAGTTATATCCTTTAATAATAAACCGCTAATCTAGTAAGGAAAATATTTCTCTGAGAGAGCCACTCGAGCAAATTAGTCGAACCCAAGCAAGGGGTCATGGAAAAACTCTGGTCTATAGCCAATAGGTCAGGTGACAACCTGGACTTATGATAGGCGTATGAAGGTAGGAAGGCAGTCTTATAGGACTGAGCCCTTAACATATGGGATCTGATGCTATCTCCAGGTCGATATCATCAGAATTGAGTTGAATTGTAGGACATCCGGCTGGTGTGGGAGAATTGCTTGGTGTAAGGGGAAAGAAAACCATGTTGGAATTGGAATCAGAGTTGGAGGGACCCAAGGGGATATAGGTGAAGCACCAAGAGTATTTGCTATGGTAGGATACTTAAGAATGGAAGGCCTTGACATACTTTTTTTTATAAAAAAAAACAAAACGCTTTGCATTACCATAGTAAAATGTAACTTAATATATGATTTATTTTAAGTGGGTTCCCTGGGAGTGTAGTGGGAAGTTCCATAGTCCAACCCATTAATATTTCAAGGTAATAAAGTCTTATCTCTTCGAAAGCTATGCATCTTATACTTGCAAGAACTAAGAGTAAGATCTAGATTGTTTGACTTAGGTTTCTGCACCTGTTGTGGCCAATTTTGTTTTCAAAATCCTATTTTGTCATTTTTATCCCCCTGGCTGAATCTACCATGAAAGTAAGTAGTGAAATTCTTGCTGTTTCTGAGAGGCTTCACTGACTTCCTTTCTAATTAGACTTATAAAGTGTGTCCCGTTTTATTAAAGGACAGGTATTTCACATCTGAGTGTGAAACCTTTTCATAGCTCTTCAATGACAGCAGTATATTATATCTTGCATATGGCAATATGTAGTCTATGTATTCTGTGAACATACATTTCTATTTATGTGATCTGTATTTCTTCTTCTGAATGCAAGTCAACAGAATAACCCTGTTGTAGATTGGGCCCTTCCACTACATGCTTTGTGGATGAAAAAGGGGCCACATACTAAACCTGACAAGCTCAGGGGAGGCTCTCAACCCAGAGACTCAAGTAACCACACAGGGTTACTAAATTCCTAACAAAAGCAGATCATGGTAGGTAGTCACGTCCTAGGCCTGTAGCTTCTTTGACAAAGGTCAGTCTTGAACTTTGAAACTGTCTGTCATCTTTGTGCATCTAAGATAACATACTGTGAAATGTCAGAGTGATCTTTCTTGCCAGACCCCTTGGAGACACAACTGCCAGCACCAGAGCATGAGGCCACATTGACTGTATCGTTACCTTGTTGCCCACATAACATCTCTACGGTGCTGTAATGTTAACTATCCTGTACCCACCAATGTAAAAGAAGCAGGTCTGTTTTACCTTTTGTCAATCTCAGAGATTTCCCCGCTTTGCTTTCTCCTGCCTCCCTAACCTACCACCAGTGAATTTCATGTAACCCTCCTAACATCTCCTCCTCTGATTCCAATATATAAAATAAGTTTTGAAACTGCCATTCTCCGGAGCATTTTCTCAATCCATTTCGATTTTGCTTCCTGGTAATTGTCATTAGTGTGGGTCAAATAAGCTCTCATAAGACTTTTTCTTAGGCTGGATGCTCTTTCCTTGATAGCTTAAAAACAGGTAGGTGTGACAGTACTATCCATGATCCACAGTGGAACATGCTGGAACACAACAACAATTTTTATTAGACTTTCTCTGTCATGCCCCCTTTATTCACGTGAGACATTCCATGGATCATGTGAGTGAAGTGAAGGTGAAGATTCTTGGGCGCCATCAAGTGGCCATCTAGGGAATACCTAAGGTGAGCTGGGTGAAGACCATCGGTCTACAGATTTCTCCTGAATTTGGGGCCTGGTTTGGGAGCAGAGAACATCCAAGAAAGTTGTCAGAGGAACCTAGCTGGAAAATAAAGCACGGCCTGAGAAGAGAGAAAATGGTTGCAGTAGCCAAAGCATTTTCTGCTTGAGTATCTCGTAAGGCTTCTTTAGAAGGTAGTTGTAAAGCATGAAAAGTCATTAATCTAAAGACATTTAGAGATTTGTTTCTCTTCATTGTTTTCTCAGTTGGCCATAAATATGAAGAACTCAAAGATCAGCTGGAATCAATGAAAATATTGGCAGATTTATTGCAAAGGTATATGTTTTGATGAAAGCAGTTATTTCATCAACTGTGCAGATGTGATACATCAAAGGGGAACATCACCCTACCTCATGCTCTGAAACCAATGAACAGATCCGTCTCTGTAAAAGATGACAGATATCTTTGAGGCCAATATAGGTTCAGTCATGTGGACAGTAACTGCATCAATTGCAAACACAATGCATTAGTCAGGGTTCCTGACAGAAAAGAGGTGGCACACTCCAAAGGGGACATTTAAGAGAGTCTAATGAAGGGATTATTTACAAAAGCAGGGTTTAGGGAACCAACAAGGGATGGAATTAATGACAGAGGGAAGTGAAACGGCCCCCTCCCCCTCCCCCAACCCCGCCATTCCCATTTAGAGAGCAGCCAAGACAAAATTAGAAGTCTCCAACAAGATAGATGTCCTAGCCACAGAACACAGGCTGGAGGCACATCTGGTGCTACCAATTGCACGCAGAATTATAATAGTCAATAGGGAATTGTCTCCATTAGCCTTTGTACAAACAAAGGTAATTTTTTTTTTTAATAGGGGAAAAGAAGGAAGTACTAGAATCATGGATACCTAATGCTGGGGCTCACAGGACTTAAGGGAAGAAAAAGCCTTTTTAGATTTAAGTAATACCTAAGTAATTTAATGTTGTTAGCTTAATGTGTTAGATGCAAAAGAGGTTTTATATTTGAAGTTTAGATTTGAAGTTTATATTTATGATTTAATATTTACTGTCAGCAAAAAACAGACATGCCCAAGAGTGTATGCATTTGTGAAACTGGTGAGCACAGGTCCCTTGAGGATGGCTACTTCTCTAACAGAAAATGAGTGTCTCTTTTTTACTGATTTGTCATGTGCAAGTAATGGGCTTGGGGACAGGCATAACTAGTTTATTTTAGAGGCTTTTTGGCCCTTGAGGGCACAAGAAGAAAAGGAAATTAAGAAATCTTACTTGAGGCCTTTAGTGAGGGGGAGGCCAACAGAAGGCTAACATATTGGATCAGAACAGTTTCCAGGAAATGTTATGCTTTTAAAATTGTTTTTAAGAATTAGTACAGGAGTTCCAGGCTGAAATTACAGATTAAACATGCATATCTAGATTCATTCCCTCTAAAATCCCTACTAAAACCATAGTAAAGTTATATTTTTTTTAAACCATAGTAAGTCTACAAGGATGAGGAGGACAGAGAAAACAACAGTAACAAAATTCTGGAATTTTAGACAGAAGAAGAGAAATAGTGACTTTCCTAGTAGACTCAAGAAGGGACAATTCCTGTGATAGTAGTGGGCAAAAGTGAAAACCAAGCCAGTTTATACCACAGAATCCTAATAAAGCAAAGCCTTTTTAGACCCTCCAGGTACCTCTGGAATTGCGAGTGAAGGAAGGTCTAAAATACCGAAGATTGGATAAAATCAATTTGCGAGCAATAGATCCCTAGATCCCATTACCCACTGCATACCTTCAGACTTGGTTTCCCATTAGTGCGTTCATTGTGACAATATTTCAGTTCTTTGAGCATACTTTCTTATAGATTTTTGACCATATTTATAATAATTTCCTTAATTATCGGCACCATTTTTAGGCCAGTTTCTATTGACTCTTTGTTGTTTTTACTATGGGTCACATTTTCCTGTTTTCTTGCATGCGTAGGAATTGTAGATTGTTTAATACTGTGGATGATACATTGTAGAGGCTCTAGATTCTGTTATCTGCTTGACCTCTAGTATCTGTTTTACACTCAACTATGTAGCAGCCTCTCTCTGGGAAGCCTCAGGTAGTCTTTCCCTACACATGTGCATCCCAGCCCTGACCTGTAGATTGCACCTGAACCCTGATCTCTGCCTCTTCAACAAAGTAGGGCATCCTTACTCTGCTAGGACTCCAGCTTGCTGTGCTGCGGTTGGAAAACTGTTCCCCAGCAGAGGGCCAAAGCGATCTGGGGACACATCTCATGAGTTCCCCTTCTCCCAAGGATCACTGTCAAGCCTTGCCTATTGTCCAGTGCCTAAGAATGGTCGCTCATATCCTTTGTCCAGTTTTATGGTGGTTTGTGGTAGGAAGGCTAATATGATATACCAGGGATTACATCATAGCAGGAACCTTTACCTGATACATTTTTATTTCCTTCTGGTGTCCACCCTACTCTCCTCTTCATCTATTTAAGCCATTTCTGTTTTTTGGCTCAGATAAGAGATGAAGAGTAATGAAAGCAGAAAACAAGAGTCCGAAAACCAAAGCTTATTAAGAAGGTAGAGTTCTCTAAGGAGACCAGATAAAAGCCCCGTAAGCAAGAAGAAAAAGAAATGAGGAATGGATTTGTGAGAGCAGTGATGAGGTAGGTTCAAGAAAGAGAGGCTTGGGGCCCTGCTTCCTAGGCAGCATCCCCGGGAACATGACAGCAGAGATGGCTCTACTGTCCAGGGTGTCTAGGCAAGCAGTGGCACAGGCAGCCTCTCCAGGTTTCCATGCCCTTATTTGGCACTGAAGTAGCAGAAAGACCCCAAAGGCCCCCAAACTGGGAACAGAAATTGAGGAGAGAGTTCACTGAGGAAGGCATATGCACAGAAACAAGATACTTCTTTGTGACTGATGAGCAAGATGATAAGGACCAACCACCCTCCAACCCACACTTTGGCACAAGGTAAGCCCCTAGAACTTAGACACCATCCAGCAGAAAGGAAAGAAAATCCCCAATTCCTGAGATGAATTTGCTGTCACTCTAGCAGATTAGGAGCTCAAAACATAAATTATTATATAAAAATAAAGAAAATACTATTTATTGCACAGGCGAGTTGGTAAACCGACATTCATTTTATAATAGCAAAGGCCACCATTTATAAGGACTGTATGGAGAGCTTTATTCCATTGTCTCATGTAAGCTCATCTCATTTAATGGGAGTCCATTAACTCATACTCCCTTTGATGAGTCTTCTGACACAGCAGATGTACCTGCCGGAGGAAAAATTAATAATAAAAATGTACATTTACTCTGTGCCAGGCATTATGCTAACGGCCTTATGTCACATAATCCTCATGCTAAATTTATGAAACATGTACTACCACCATGTACATTTTACAAATGTGGAAACTGAAATTCAGAGTTGTAAAATGAGGGTGGTTTTTATATGCAAACCTGCTAGAAGCTTTACTTTGTTACTTGCAATCTGTGAGGAGAAAACTAGATTAAGGCGTCTAGTGGAAGCATACACAATGTGATTTACAAAGTGAGTTTATTTACAGTTTAAATACAAAAATTCCCTTTTATTTTTTAAAACAAACATTCTAAGATTAAATGAATCTTCTTGGCTAAATATTGTATTCTAGGAAGACGTTAAACAAGAACTTTTTAGTTAACATTGTTCTTTCTATTCTTTTATCTTTCTGTACTTTAGTTTGGATATTTTCTATTGTCCTATCTTCAAGTTCACTAATCTCTTGCCTCTGTTGTATCCTGTTTGTTGTTCAGCCCATCTGAATTCTTTATTCCAAATACTATATCACTCAATTCCAGAATGTTCATTGGTTTTTATATATTCCAATTCTCTGTTGAAGTTTCCTACCTTGTCACCATTTTGTACATTGTTCCCACTATTCTCTTTAACATATTTAAATAGTTGAAGTCCTTGACATCCTGATCAGGTGTGGGTCTGCTTCTGGTATTGTTTTTTTCTCTAAGCAGGCACATTGCCCTACTGTATTAGTTTCCTCTTGCTACTATAATAAATTACTACAGATTTAGTGGTCTAAGACAATACTGATTAATTATGGTTCCGGAGATCAGAAGTCCAAAATCAGTGGACTAGAGCCAAGGTATTCGCGGAGCTGGTTCCTTCTGGAGGCCGTAGGGGAGAATCCGTTTCCTCCTCTTTTTCAGCTTCTAGAGGTGCCTGTATTCCTGGATTCTGGTCCCTTCCTCGAATAACTCTAACCTCTCACATTGCCTGCTACTGACTCTGACCCTACTGCCTCCCTCTCATAAGGACCCTTGTGATTATACTGGACCCACCTGCATAAGCCAGGATACTCTCTCCATCTCAAAATCCTTAGTCACATCTGCAAAGTCCCTACATTCACAGGTTCCAGGAATAGGACAGAGACCTCTCTGGGAGGCCACTATTCAGTCTACTACACTTGCTTTTTCTATGACTTATATATTTTTTTGTATTATTATACCAAATATTGTGCATAAAAGAATAAGTTAAACATATTTTCCCTGCAGGGTTTACCTATCCTCTGTTAGACAATGTAGCTTAAAGGGATGATGCCTAAATCCAATCAGGAATTGAGCTGATTTGTGGTGAGTTGCAGCTTAAGTTAGACTCAGTCCACTTCTGTTTTGAATTATCTTGAGAGTGAGACCTGTCTTGCGTTTGTTGCAGGACCTTCCCTCCAGTGAGACACCATCTTCCAAACACCAAGAGACTGCTGATCTCACTCAGCCTTCCCAGCCCAGGCCCTAGCCAGGCTCTCCCTTACCCACCTCTCCTCTCCCCCAGTCTACCCCAGCACTCAGCAAATATCCTATGGGGAAAAAAAGAGCCTCATATCTAGATTTTAGTCTGTAACGATACTCTGAGTGTCCTCAACAGTTCGGTGGTAAACCAAGCCCAATCTTTAGCCTATGCCTAGACTTCACAAATGACCCAGGGAGAAAAACTGACCAACAATCTCAGCTCACCTAGAATGTATCTGATAGAATAGGATTTGTTTATCCTAAGGCTTATAAAATCCATTGTAACCTCTAGTTTTTAGCATTTTTAAAATTCTATCATACCATGAATAGGTAACATTTTCAAATGTGCAAATGTCAAAATATATACACAGGGAAGTCTTTCTATGACTCTTTCTCCATCTACCCAGTTCCCACTCCCCAACACCTATCCATGGTTATTAGTTTCTTATCAGAAAAATGTAAATGCATATATACAAATACAAGCAGATACATATAAACATTGTTTTCTACAAACAGTAGAAACAGTAGTATATGATGTCTACTATTTTGTACCTTGCATTTTTTTTTTTTTAAAGTATGAAAGAGGCTTTATCAGCTCCTGTAACTGAAAACTCCATGGCATGGCTGACAACACCACAGGATCTTGGGCATCAGACAATCATATCAGAGCCATTTCTTTCCCTCTCTTGCCTGCACTTTCCTCGTTGGTGGCTTTATTCTCAGGTTAGTTCCCAGCCCCCTTCTGTGAGGCGCTCCCCTCCCAGTCCCAGCTCCAGGATGATATCCTAATAGTTTGGCAATCCCACGGGAAAGGACATGCCTCCCATGTTCCCAGTAAATTGTAGCAAAAGTCTTGGGGAGAGCTCTCATTAGACAAGCTGGAGTCACAGGCCCATCCCTGAACCAATCACCGAGGCCAAGCTTGGGAAGACATGTTGATTGGCCAGGCCTAAGTCACATGACTACCTCGGAAGCCCTAGACAAGAGCAGTCTCATATAGACCGAGAGTTGGGAAGGGGTGCTCTCTGAAGGGTTAGCAAGGTGCCGTGAGCGGAAGATCCTCTACAGGTGAAAACAGATGTCTAGTGCAAAAGGTGCTATTTTGTTGTCTTTTTTTTGGCTCTTTCATGCCTGGAAGCTGCATGTGTGGTTGAGGCCACCTAGGGCCTGCTAGCGTTGGCTGTTTGCAAAATACCCCAGGGTGGAGAGGGGCTGCTCTAACAGTGTTTTCTTTGGTTCTGTATTTGTCTATTTGGCCTCTATTAACTACAGGGCAAATTAATAACCAAAGTTGTCTACTCGATCCTGTGATACTGCTTTTGCAAACTTGGACAGTCATATTACAAACCCTCCAACAAATCCCAGGTTCATAACCACAGCCACCTCCTTTATGTAACCCCACACAACACACCAAGATTTCCCCTGCCCTAAATCAACCCAGGGCCAGGTAACAAACATCTAGGGACAGGGCCTATGCCCCAAGTCTTGCTAGAATTATTCAGACTAGGAGTTTATCAGGTAAACACTGAAAAGAAAAAAATAAAAAAAGATTAGGGACAGACAAAAGACATTTAAAACAGGGGAAAAACTTTACCCACCTGGCGATACACCAGCTTGGTTGTTCTAAAAGATTTTAATAGGGGAAAAGGGGTGGGGGGCAGGGAAAAGGGGACAGATTAGGCTGAGGACAGGGAGAGGCTGCTAACAAGAAGCACAGGGCCTTTTCTCATCTCTTTCCTCTTATCAGCCAGAGACAGAAAGTAGAAACCACAGCTTCATGTGGCTAAAAGCCTAAAACAGGAGACAGGTAGGCAGGGAAAAAAAGAAAACAATAAAACCCTAATACAAAGGTAAAAAATAAAAGGTAATTAAATAAATTATGTGTGTATTTTTTAACATAAAATATGACCCTTAATTTGACCCAATTGGAAATTCAAAATTTATATACAAAAATTTATATACTAAAAGTTTATATAACAAAAAGATAAAAGGGTGCTCATTAGCTTTTGTGTGTCTACAACTTAGGTTCTGAATTAACTCCAGCATTTGCTAAAGTGCACCAGTTGACAAAACTTTATTGATTTAATCAGTACTGGGGCTCAAATTATATTTATATCTGGGGGTCCCACTAAATGTAAACATTGTGCCTCTATAATCTTAGTTAAGTAACTAATATAAAATAGAGGGAAAAAACAGGAATGCCTCATATTATAGCCTTGTCTAAATTTCCCATAGTTATAATACCCATAGCTCTAAAAATATCCCCTATTGGGCATACAAACTCTAACATAATGAAAAAAAAATTAAAATCTTTGGCACTTACAAATGGGCTTGATACAAGGGGACCCCAATGACCCCTCTCCTTAGTTAAAATAGTTAATGAAGGCCCAATGTAAGTTAAAATAGGGCCTTCAAGGATCAAAACTTATTATATAACACCTAATTAATAAAGGGGTGATAAGCCCCACTGCTTCTCCACCTGACAGCCCACTTTTGCCTGTTTTTAAACTTGGAAAAAAACTTAGGGTGTTGTATTTGTTAGCCTAGGTTATCATAACAAAATACCACAGATTGGGTGTGACTTAAACAACAGACATTTTTTTTTTTTTCACAGTTGTGGAGCCTGGAAAGTCCAAGATCCAGGTGCTGGCCGATTCAGTTTCTGGTCAGGCCTCTCTTCCTGGACTGTGGACAGCAGCCTTCTGAACGCTAAGTCCTCACATGGCCTTCCCTCAAAATGCCACAAGTCCTATAGAATTAGGGCCCACCCTTATAAACTCATGTAACCTTAGTTACCTGCATAAAGGTCCTACCTCTAAAAACAGTCACATTGGGTGTTGGTACTTCAACATATAAATTCTGGGAGGATGCAAACATTCAGTCCATAACAAGAGCCCCATGGTGGATAATGTTACTGTAACATTAATGCTCTAGTCCCACCCAATGGGGCCCTATACCCAATAATCAATAGCATTAAAATTACTGACTCTATCTGAGCAACAACCAGTAAATATTTTGCTCTGATAAGTTTGGCTAATATGTTCTATGGAGTGCCTATCTCAACAACTTTTCAGCTGCAATTTGCCTTCACCTCTCAAGGGACACAAGATCACTTTTCCAAGCATGGGGTACCTCAATAGCTTTGCCATCACGTAACAATTTTTGTAGATGAGAGCTTCACTGCATCCAACTTTCTCCAGGAACATAGGTATGACATCATATTGATGACATCCTCCTCCAAAGGAGACTCACTTAACACTCATTATGGACATTAAACATCTTTTAGTTGTTTTGGGTCTGGTGGCAACATAATCTTCCCTGACATCTCTTACCCATCTCTCAGGTGTGAGGACACCTTTTGACAGCCTTACTTAACCCTGCAGATCTGCCTATGTGTCTCTCCTGAGTGCACCCATAACATGTCCGCTTTCTTGTGTCTTACGTTTGTCATTATCAGTGTACAGGTGTCAGCCTCCTTCACAGATGTTTAACACTGAGTTCCAGGAGGAAGTTCTCCAGGGCCTAGTACAATGCCTGGTACTAGAGGTGGGCACAAAGTTGAAGGATAGTGAAGAAAAAAAAAGAATTTAGGCAGTGCGTGGAGCAGGCAATTTCAGCTGTCACCCCTCATTTGGTTGTGACACGGATCCTACTTAATGTTGAGTTAGCGGCTTTAGTCTTTTGGTAAATTATTCATAACTCGTACTTTGTCTCTACCCTGCTTCCTATTTGACCATTTTGCCATTAAAAATCTGCTTAAATTACTGATTTTTTTTTTTTACAGAGTAATTTAACAATGAATTTTTTGTAACATTTAAAAATTGGCAGACTTCACACATAAAAAAGGACAGCTTTTCAGCTTTTCTTAAAAGGGAAATGAAGGGAGGAATGAAAGGAGAAAAAAGAAAAAAGTAAGATCTGGCATCACAGGGCCACATTCTTGCGTGGCCACAATCGGCTGGAACCGCAGCCTGGCTTCTCACTCAGGTATTGCACGTGTCCCTGAAGGGATCTGAGTTTGCGACCCCTTCCCCAGTCAGTGACCACTTACAGTTGTTCGCGTGCAGGACTGCGGGTGGGGCAGAGGCCGGCGTTACAAAAGGGGTGGAGAGCAAAGATCGCCGAAGCCCCGCAGACAGAAGGTCAGAGCCTAAGAGCCGCGGGCGCAGAGCCCTGCAAGTCTCAGGCTCCCCTCAAACCCCGAGGTTTTCATTCCCACCACAGACCCGGCTCCCGTGCCCGATTTTAATAAACAGCCCTTACTGACACTAGCAAATACATCAGAAATAGAGCCCCAAGTAGCACCGGGATCCCGGGGAGTTAACCGTAGTCACCTGATCTCCCATTCTGGGCTCTGATTGGACTTTAGGAACACGTGGCCTCGCCCACGGGGGCGGGGACAGGTGCCACGGGGCGACGGTATTGGTCAGTTTCCCCAGAGCGCAGCCAATCGGAATTTGCCGACTTCTGGCGCGAAGTGAGTCAGCGCGCGGCGCGCGGGCTGAGGCGGTGGCGCGGGGAGTTTGGGCTCCGGTTCCGCCGGCTCGGAGCCTCAGGTAGAGGTGAGTGCGGCTCGTGGACTTCGGACCGGTCCGCCCCGGCCCAGCTCGGCTTCCCGGCCCAGCCGGACAGGAATGCCTCGCCGGCCCTTCCTTTGCTCTCCCCAGTTCGGGTGGCTGAGCCCTGTCGCCCGACGGGCAACCTGGGGGAGAGCAGAGACGATTCCCTGAGGCAATTGGGCCCGGGGCGGTGGCGAGCTGTGGCAGGGTCGCCCAAGACTTTGGGGCCGAGCCGGCCTAGCGCCCAGTGTGTAGTCACCGGCTGGGCTCAACCCAGGCCGCTACCCCTGCCCCTGTTTTCCTCAAAACTCCGCACTGTTCTGTGGCCTTCCACAGTCGTGAAGCGGGCTAGTGTATTTTGAGTGTCTGCTGTGTGCCACGTGCTTGGCACCCGCTGTCTTAAAATTGTAGCTTCACAATCCGCCAGTAAAGGGAAGTGGTTAGGGACCCAGACTGCGTCAGATGCCCGGGTTAGAATCCCCGCTCTTTCTCGTACCAGCTGTGTGATTCCGTGGTTACTTCAACTAAGTACCTCTACTTGCTTGCGTCACGTGGGAAGAACGATTGCTTCTACATCTTTTTTTTTTTCCCCCCTCAGGATTAAACGACTTAGTATATGCAATAGATGTCAAAGAGTACTTGGTTCATAGTAAGGGCTCTATTGTTACTCAGTAGTCCTTACTGAGTCCTTATTGTTACTAAAATCGTCTTTATTTTAGACAGGGAGAGTCCGAAACACAAAAAGGATTTGCACTAGAGCTGACTCCAAAGCATCTTCCTCAATATCAGGCGTTCTCCCATACCCCTCGCCTGCCCTTAAGTCACTCAAAACTTTGGCCACCTAATGTCCTGAGAATCTGCAGGTGCTTGACAGCTCCTGGTGCCTCCCTCCAGTGTAGGTGGCACTCCTGTGTCCCTCTCAAGCGTAAGGACCAGTCATGGGAGAGACTGAGAGATCAGAAACTGAAAAGGAGGAGGTGTGGGGAGTAGTAAATAGAGGTGGATTGAACCAACATTTTGTTAGCTGGGCTGCTGTCAGAAAGTAGCTTGTAGTCCAGTGGGAGGAGAAATTCCTAGAGAGGTAGCTGTTGTCTTCATTTTACTGATGAGGAAACCCAGAGTCAAAAAATTGGGCAAAGGCCATAGTATTGATGTGTCATAAAAGAACAGTATGCAGGGAAGTTAAACATCCGCTTTAGTATAGTCAGTATGATCTATGAGAAGGGAAGGAATAAAAGGGAGGAGATAAGGGGAGTGAGTGGGAATTTAACTATAGTTGAAATGTTTTATGCTTTAAAGGAGAAATAAGACAAGTTAACTTCTTAAATGTGGTTGGTGGGTACATGGGTATCATTCTGTTTTTCGGTCCTTTTCTGTTTGAAATGTCTAAAATTAAATGAAATGTAAATATAAATGTGTATATTAAATATAATGTTACTATTAATTAGATATATATTTATTTTAGTACCTATGTATTTTTTATTTTTTTTAATGTATTTCCCTTAAAAGGGAAAAAGGGGTAGAATAAAGTAATTACAAAATACTTTTGGGAACTAAACGTTGAAAGCCCCTGTCAGTCTCCATTGCCTGATACAAATCATTGTACAAGTCATTGCACAAATAGTGCATAGACTGCCCTTCTTTACACTTTCACCCTGATTGGAAAGTCCTGTTTACTTCAAGCTTGTCTTTTATTTTTCTAAACATAATAAGTTTAATTGCTTTATATTCTTATGCCTGGTACTATTTACTTCTTTTTTTCCCCCAAGAGTTTAAATTAAGTTTATTGGGGTAACATTGGTTAATACAATTATATAATTTTTAGGTATACATTATAATTTAACATCTGTATATTCTATTGTGTGTTTACTACCCAAAGTCCAGTTTCCTTCAGTTACCATATTCGATCGCCTTTACCCACTTCACCCTCCTCCAACTCCCTCTTTACCCCATCTACCTACCCCACTTCCCCCACCCCATACCCTCTGGTAACTACTAATCTGTAGTCCATGTCCATGAGTCTCTGTTTGTCCTGTTCATTTGCTGCTTTTAGGTTTATATCCCACATATAAATGATACCATGTGATTTTCAGCTTTTTCTGTCTGGCTTATTGCGCTTAGCATGATTATCTCGAAGTCCATCCATGTCGCAAATGGCTGTATTTCATCTCTTCTTATGGCTGTGTAATATTCCATTGTATATATTGGTTTACTTCTGTTACAACTAGTTCTCATTCTTGTTTCCTTGTGTGTTTGGCTATTTTTGTCTGTTTGGTTCACATTGTTTTGGAAATTTATCTGTGGGAATTATTTAAGGCTTAAGATAAAAGTGTATTTCTCCAGAGATGTTTTTGCATTTGCTTCTGCCAGGTGCCTTGGAGTTAGGATCATTTTAATCTAAATTTGTGACTCGAGTTGTTTTTTTTTTTTTTAATTATGCAGGTTGATAATTGTTTTTGAAAAGATTCTTGGGCTTGTGGTTTCAGGGTCTGTCCCACTCAATCCCTCAGCAACTGGTAATTTTACTTATAGATAGATACCCTGGGATGGAAGTGAGGTTTAATTTTGCTTTACCTTTTCCCAAATGATATAGCCTTTTGGGGTGCTGGTTTTATAGGGGAATACTTCCAACCTTGGGTGGACCCTAACTTTGATTCAGAATATCTTTTCTTCCAAATCTATCAAAACTGATGTTCAGATTCTCAGGATTAGACAGCCGCCCTCACAAGAAAAGCAACTTCAGTGCCCTCCTTACCTTTCTGGGTTTCTACTTTGATTTAGATTTTGACCTGATAATTATTTAAGCTTCTTGTCAAAGATTTGATATACTTAATAATTTCTTATTTTATCCAGCAACAATCTAGATTATTTATCCAGCAACCATCAACAAATCTTTTCTGTAAAGGGCCAGATAGTAAATATTTTAGGCTTTGCAGACTAGGCATTCTCTGTCATAACTACCTGACTGTGGTGCTAAATTACCCAACTATGGTGCTAAAGGAGCCATAAGCAGGATGTGAGCAAATGGGCATGGTTGTGCTTCAGTAAAACTTTATTTACAAAAACAGACTGCAGGCCAGAGTTGGCCCATGAGTCAGTTTGCCACTAGAGTATCTAGATCTAGAGTATATGGCTTATTGATTATCCCAGTAACATTTTTTAAATATTCTTTTCCCTATTTTGTTGTTTTTGCCATTACACATTAAACATATTTTGGAGACTAGGGTTTTTTGTTTTTAAAGATGAGTATCATGCCAGTTTAAATTATTGTTACATTTAATACGATTATAATATTTCTAATGCTAGTTGCCACTGCAGTATTATTTAGTATTCGTGTGCTTTGGTCATGAATTTTAGAAGCATTTTTGTTGAGTTTTGTGAAATATTCTGTGGTGTTCCGATTGGAATTTTGTTAAACTCATTTAATTTATGAAGAACTGTTGTCTTTGTGATATTTGAACCTTTCATTTAGGAACATGAAATATTTCTTTACTTATTCATATATTTTTTTATTTCTTCCAGTAATACTTGGTCATTTTCTTCATATCATGAAGATGTATGTCTTTGTTAGGTAAATTGGCAGTTTAATATTTTCATTGCTGTTATTAATTGAATGCCTTTTAAAAATTGTATTTTCTACTTATTATTACCACATGAAGATGCATTTGACTTTTGCAAATTTACATTTTATTTAACCACTTTACTAAAGTTTAATTTTCTATTATTGGGACTGTTTTTCTTTGGATTGTGTTGCTATCCAATTAAATTATCTACATATAATGATATTCATGTTCCTTGTTTTCTAGTATTTTCCTTTTTGAATGTTTTTGCACTGGCAAGAATGTCCAATAGAGAGTGAAAATAAGAGAACAGTCTTGGTTTTGCCTGTATTTTTAATGGATTCACCCCTCTTGTAAAAATGTAAGATATTATATTGGATCTTGATTTTAAATACTTCTGATTCCGTTTTAATGTATCTATTAGACATGGTTTGAATTTATCAGATACCTTTTCAAAAATGCATTGATGATACTTACTGTATGATTCCATATATACAAATGAAGAAGTTCAAGAATAGACAAAACTCACGGAAATAAAGTCAGATACTGATTCCATTTGGGGTGTATTAACTACGAAAGACACAGGAAAGCATATTGAGGTGCTAGAAATGTTCCGTACTTTGATTTGAATGTTGTTTACACAGTTATATACATAAGTAAAACTGTATTGAGCTGTACGCTTAAGGTTAGTGTACTTCTTGTATGTTTTACCCCAATAGAAATACATTTTTAAAATTTTTTGATTTTATGTTAATTTTTATTAAACTATTAAGATGATATATTAGTGGTTTCACTTAATTTTAAACCAGCTTTACATTTCTAAGATAAGTCATAGTTGATCACAGTCATAATCCTTCTGCGACATGCTTTCTATATTTTTTAACATTGTTTTTTCTTTCATTTAATAAATATTGATTAAGTGCTAGGTGCTTAGAGATGCCGTGGGTTATAAAACCATTAATGGCCCATATTTGCATTGTGTTTACAACCTAGTAGAAGAAATACCAATTAAATAATTACAAAAGTGAATGTAGAATTGCAACTATGGTAGGAACTGGAATTGAGAGGTATTTGTTGTTATAAGACTGTATTATAGGGAAGTTTTTCTTTATCAAACATATATTGCCTACTATCTGACAGATACCATTCTGAGTACTCCACAGATATTAATTCATTCAAATACCAACCATATGAGGTGAGTTGGCATTATATAGATGAGGAATCTGAGGTATCATTATGTCCAAGAGCACTTAGCAAATAAGTGGCAGTCAGGATACAAACCCATGCTCTTAATCATTCTTATGTGACTACCTAAGTATAGAGTTTTCCTTAAGGAATTAATGGTTAAATTGACATGAAGGATAAGTAGGAACGAACTGTGTCAAGAGGGTCTGAAAGAAGGCTTGTGTTTCAATGAGGAGCATGTAGTCAACTGTGTCATATGCTAAAGAGGTCAGGAAAGTGAAGAATTGAAAAAGGCTATTGGATTAAGTAACTTGGAGATCATTAGTAACTTGAGTTTTGCATGTACTCAGGATAGAAGCCAGATTTGTGTGAGGGAGTGGCAGGCAGAATGGATAAGTCTTTCAAGTTTGGCCCTGCCCTGACTTGGAGAGGACAGTATATATAGGGGGATAAGGAGTCAAATAAATGTTGAGTTTTGGGGGCTTTTTTCCCCCAAAGAGAGAAGCTCTCACATGTTTAAAAACTAAACAAGTGGAATGGAAGTCATTGGCTGAGAGAAGAGTAAAAGTTTTGAGAAGGTGATTAGATAAGGTGAGAGAGTAAGTTGACCAGAGAAATGTAGTTTTCAGGGAAGTGTTGCAGGGACCCTTTGAGGTTGAGCATAAACTTGTTTCTTATTTTGTTCTCAGGATGTTTTAAGATCAGAACCATGCTTGTTTTATAGAATGAATTTTGGTACTTTTAAAAAAATGTTTGACATTCTTTCTATTTTGACCGTTCATCTTGATTTCCTGCTTCTTGTATTAATATTGATGACTTGTATTTTTATCAAAAAATCTATTTAATTTAGATTTTCAAATCAACTATTATACTTAATGTTTTTATGTATTTTTCTCTTCTATTTCTTTTCTTTATATTTTACTTTTTACTTTAATATTTTGTTTTACTATTTCTCCATTTACTCTTCTTTCCAAAAATGACCTCTCGATATTATCAATTCTCCTAATTTTTCTTTATTGGCTTTCTTGCCATTAAAAAATGTTTTTATTTGAATTGTTATTCTGTGCTTTTTCTAAGATCTCAACATACGTATTTATAGAGAGACTGCAGGGGAGAGAGAGAGAATTAATTCATTATTTTTCTTTCCTTTGGCTATATCCAAATATAGCAGATTCTTATCAAAGGTATAGACTCTTGGTGGGACTCAGAACCCCCTGAAACAGATTACAAAATTTGTTCATTTTCCCGGACAGAGGGTCTCTCTCTTTAATCAGATTGTTACCAGAATCCAACCCAAAATGTTAAGAACCACTGCTGCCACTAACAGTTCAATGTGTAATATTTTAATTATCACTCTTTAAAAATAGTATTTTATAATTTGGGATTTTTTTCTATGTTCCAGTTGTTTTATTAAGACCATATTTTAACATTTCTAAAATTTGCTTATATTTTTCTTATTGTTTTTATTAACTTGTGCCTCTAGTTTGAAATGGTGTAAAATCTTTACTTTTTTATGTATTATATTTTTCTTTGACAGTTTTTTGATTGTTTATCAACATTTTTTAAAGAGATGATATTCTCTAATCTTCTCATTTTATCCCTCCCAAATACCTATTAGTTCTGGAATCATAGGAGGCTAATTTTAGAAGGAAACAGAAATTCTCTAGCCCGACTTTCTTATTTTAGAAATGAGAACACTAGAGAGAATCATTGAATTCTTCAAAGCCACATGGTGAATTTGTGGCAGAAACTGATCAAAGAACCTGGATTTTTAGTACATTTCTTATTTCTACTAGTCTTTTCTTTTTGTAGTAAAGTAATACTGATCTCCTTACAAATTCTGCCTCTTTCTGTTATTTCTTCTTGTATTTTTAACAGTTTTAGCTTTCTACATTTTCTTGCTGTGTTGTTTGGGTCATGTAAATTAAATACAGTTTGGGCTTTTTATCATCTGCATTTATTCCCATTGGTTTGAACTCTTTTTTGATATAATGTGTAGATCCTTTTTATATCTCTTATCCATTGTTTTGTTTAATTTTACCTATTATATATAATTGAAAGATAAATAAAAGTCTAAAAGAAGGAGAATTACTTTAAGTATATTTTTTTAAAAAAGATAATTAAAACCTATGTAATAAAAACTGTAATATAAAAGATCCTTGGAAAAATATAAAAGACCTGGAGACCATCTGATACCTACTAATTAATAAATTTCCATTTCTTATGGGAAATAATGGGATTATAAATTTTGACAACTATTTTTCTTAGGTAAGCCACACAGAGATCTATATGCCTCTTCCCGGAAAATAAACAATATATGATGATAAAGGAATAGAACATGCAATGTTTATGAAATCCCTGTTAAAAGTCTGTCTAGAAATTGTGTTTGCTTGTTTCATTTGACTAGAGAAGAGGGAATTGCTTGTCCTTAGTGCCCTCTTGAGGTCAAGTTGAGGTTCCTAAGGTTATCTCAAGCTCACCATTTGCCCTGGGGAGGGTAGCTCCTCCCCTTTGAACACTAACCTAGTAGGGTTCACAGAGCTTGGCTGCATGTTTCAGTAACCACCCCCTAAGACCACAGAAATGGGAGGTGTCTTTGTACATGCAGGAATTATGGTCTTAAAATATTCTCCATTAAGAAATATCAGGGCTCCTTGGAGGAAGTGGCTGATTCTAAGTCTGGGGGGAAAAAAATGCACAGGATAAACCTGGAATATCTTGTCATTCCAGATAGTAAGGAAACTCTCAAAGACGACTAAGGTAATGTCAGAAGGACTGAAGAACCTATCTGAAAAGGCTTCCACTGGCCAAACATGAAACGATTTGAGAATCAATAACTGTATTGAAACATATCTAATATGTTTAATCTGTGAGTTTATAACTATACCAAAAACAGTTGACCACCATTGGAAGTTGTTAGAGAATGAACTCATTATTTTGAAAAGTCATAAACGAAGGGAAAGAATTCAACATTTCTCCTATCCTTCCTATGCGAACTGGACTCCTGGGTATATTTCAGCTAATCAGTGAAGAAGGAATGAAAAAATTAAAATATCACCATTTTGATAGGTCAACTTCCAGAATGATGAAGTAAGGACTTTAAGATGTCTATAGATGAAACAGTATTGGATGGGTTGATAATTGACTCTGGATGGTAGGTATGTAGGAGTTCATTATACCCTTCTGTCTACTTTTTAATGTTTTATTTTGGTAGGAACTTGATTAAGATATAATTCAATGTCAGTGTGAATTATTCAGTGTTTATTAATAAATTAGCTATTTTAAGCATTTTAAAGAGGAAAAAGAGGCAGAAATCTTTTCTTCTTCCGGAGAAGGTGGAACAAAATAAAATCTATACCGTAATCATCTTCCTTATGCTCAACACATGGAGGTTTCTCAATTGAATATAAGTTTCTTCCAAGTTTTTCTTCTTTTCACTGTTATCTAAAATGAAGAGTTAATAAGCATAGGCAATTTTAATTAGTGAGTGGAATGTAATTTATGTAAAGCTTCATATTTCCACAAACATCTAATGTTAACCCTTCCTCCTAAGATATATGTTGTAAAATAAAAGTTGATCTCTGTTAAATATAGAATGGGAAAGGGGTTATATAACTATCAGCCAAAATGAGAATTTTTTACTATCCATTGATTTTGGCTATCCTAAACTGTAAATTATCCCAGACAATAGCTCAGCAATATCACAGATTGTTGCACAAGGGATAAATTTGCTTGACAAAAGTATTCTTTTAGGCTGAAACTAGATTATGAAGCACGGTATCTTGCTGGTGAACCATTGCTCTCATTGGTGGTGCTCTTCCTTCTTTTCCAGATTTTCCTCTTAGGTAGAGAATTCAGTTATTCATTTGCTCTTTGGGTTTTCAGTATGCTTTGATCATTTTCTCCTTCCTCACTCCCTGTCCAGTTTCTATTTATTCTTCAAGCCCAGGGCAGGTCCCATTTTTCTGCAAGCCCTTTCCTAATAATCCCTTCCCTAAAGTCTTTTGTGCTTATTTTAGCAGTGGTGGAAAGCAGGTCATTTTGCTATTCAAGTGAGCCTTCAGTTAGTTAAACATTATATATTTCAAATGTCACCAGTTGTAAATGTCAACACATTTATTGACCAAAAAAAAGCCTCATTTACTTTGGGCACAGTTAGGACAGTGCTCCCCCGGCAAAAAAAAATATTGTGATTAATGCAAAATACATAACTCCACTAATAGTTTTTTTCCTCACTTTGTAGGATCATGGCTGCTGTTCCTCAAAATAATCTACAGGAGCAACTGGAGCGTCATTCAGCCAGAAAACTTAATAATAAATTAAGTTTTTCAAAACCAAAATCTTCGTAAGTATTTTGGTTGGTTTGTTGTCATACATGCATTAACACATAGTATCATACAACTGAGATATCTGCCCTTTCAACCCTTTCATTATATATATGAGGAAGTGAAGGATGACTTTGAGAGTTCAATGATTTTCCCAGTTTGCAAATTAATGGTAACCATGTGTTAGCAGCACCAGGTAATAAATTGCACGGTGCTTTTGCACAGTTCCTGGCACATAATACTTACTCAGTAAATGTTTTTGAATGAATGAGTGAATGAATGAATGAATAATGAATCTTGTAAATTTGGGCCAATAGGTATTTTTAATATTTTAATATAATTTTATATCCTTTCCAAAAAGAGTTTATAAGGAAACTATACAGCTCTCCAGTTCTGTTATTTCCTCTAAGCTATAATCCAAACTCCTTTTAATGATATCTGATAGTAGTTTGCATTCTTTATGTGCCTTTACCAGGTTCTAGACACTCTTCTGGATGTTTAACTTAAAGTCACCGTTGACCTTCATGTCACTAAATCCAGAGATGTCCAGGACTCTCTTACTTGTCCTCCAGATCTCAGCATAGATAGCAGTTTTTAACCCTCTTTCCCATAGAACTATTAGAGTAGCAATGAGTAGCCACATTTTTTTTTTTTTTTAATTTAATGCTGTCCCCTCTCTCTGGAGTTGCTATTAAGAACTACCAGCCTGAGAAATAAAGTAGTGGGAATGGCCTGGATACTCTCAAGACTGAATAGTGGCCCTTGAGTATGAAGAATCAGAGCATAAGCATAATGTAAGTTCCCTTATAAATGTTAAAGTCAGAGAGGGAAGTAGAGTCTTTGCTCATTTGTGATACAATGAAGGTAAGTTATATAAATTAGTAAACAATGTAGAGCTTTGTATAGTTTTAGGTTTGTTAAAATTGATCTAATTCCGATTTTCAATTATTTTTCAGAGGTTTCACTTTTAAAAAGAAAATATCTTCAGCCAATGATGTATCTGTGACTAGTGTGTCAGTAGCCAAAGCACCTGTGTTAAGTGATAAAGACATTAATGTTACTGAGGACTTTTTCTTCAGTGAACCTTTAGCCCACACCACAAGTCAGCAGACAAAGATCGATGACTTTCAAAATGCTCCAGCAAGACAGCAAACCAAGAGAGCTGGTTCACAACCATTACTGGCAGATTTGGTGCAGGAAGTTTTACATACTACCCAGAGCACACCGATTATAAAGGAATCTCGTGATCCTACTTTCAAGAAATTAGAATTTAGTTCTTCATCAGATTCTTTTCTTACCATCAACAATTGGGATGATATGGATGACTTTGATACTTCTGGAAATTCAAAAGCATTTGTTACGCCACTCAGAAATCACTTTGTAAGAGTAAGCACTGCTCAGAAATCAAAAAAGTC
The DNA here is from genome assembly GCF_902729225.1 of Pteropus medius. Lineage (NCBI taxonomy): Eukaryota > Metazoa > Chordata > Mammalia > Chiroptera > Pteropodidae > Pteropus > Pteropus medius. The sequence goes on along the minus strand of NW_024355206.1, from coordinate 3,677,687 downwards.
TAAGAGAAACTTTTTTAAAGCACACCTTCATAAAGCAAATACAGTAAAGGTTGATTTGACTTCTTCCTCCTCTGAAAGCAAGCAAGTATATTCTACTAAGGAACAGAAGGCTGACTCCAAATGGTTAAATAGCGGTGTGATTTGCATTGATGACAGCCCCAATTCCCAAGAGCTTATAAATGAAGATTCTCAGGATAGTCACTCTTTAAAAACTCATTTAAGAGAGGAAGGAGGTAAAAATTATATTTATTTTATCTTCATTTCAATATGTCGATTGTATTCATTCATTCAGAGCTAAGCTTTGGGAATAGTAGCAAATATGATACAGCTTTTTGTTCTTAGGATCCATAGAGGTACTTATTGAACAATCTGTTGGCTACGTTCTCAAGGCAGAACATACTGATAAAATGAAAGATTTTATTCTGCTAATACGATTTTTATATTAACACCAAGGATAGCTCTGTGATATTACATATGAAGAAAATAAAGTCCATAGAAGTTAAAATGACTCATTAATGGTCTACTGGCTGGTTAGTGGTAGAATTGGGAAGTGAAACTAAACTAAGCCTCTCTATTATAATTCCTTTATGGCTTGCTGCCACCTAATATTGATATATATAATATGATCTAATCATGCTATTGAAGTATTATAAATAGCATTCAAATGATTTTCTGTTTAGGTCTCGTAGTTATTGGATGTCCAGAACTTGATAACTGAGATTAGCCATATGTGGAACTATCTACCTTATGAAATAGTTGTAAATATGAGACTAAAATTTCTAAACACCTGAACCCCATTAAGGTTACTTTAGAGTGAAAGAGGACTAAAAAGTGATGATAATTAAGCAAAACAATAGTTTAATCAAATGTGTTACTGTTTATGAAGAGAAAATTTGGTAAAAGGTAAACTAGAGAACAACAATTTGGCATTGTTTTTTTCCTCAGAGTCAGGAGAAAGACACTGAATCTGGTAGATTTAAATCACTAGGAAGCCTTAGTGGTAAAGTAGAAATAGTTTATCTGCACAAACAACAGTGTTTATACAATTATCAGACATATTTAAATATAAGTAAAAAATAGAAAAACAAGAGTGATTATACTATGGTTTCATAGTATAACTGGAGACAACCATAAAAACCCTTAAGCATCTTCAGCCTTAATCCAGCATTCATTGGACTTAGTCCAGTTGACTCAATAATCATTTATGAAGAAACAAACCAACATTAATGTGTTAAAAGAGACTGGTCACGGAATGGTGTTATTGTTTATGACTTTCCAGAAGCACTCACTTTTCAGTGCTCATACCTTGTTCTTTCTGTCTCATCAATTATTAAAATAACCTATTTTTACCAACTGCTTACTTTAGATAATAGTGAAAAGAAGAAAAACTTTGAAGAAACTGAATTATATTCCATCGAGAAATCACCATGTATTGAGCTTGATGAAGATGATTATGATATAGATTTTGTTCCACCTTCTCCAGAAGAAGAAATGACTTCTGCCTCTTCTTCCTCTTTAAAATGCTTTAGGTAAAGTAACTAATTAATTAATAAACATTATTATTTGTTTCTTGGATATCTGAAATAATTTAATTTAGTTATATGGTTTCTATATAAATTAATTTCATGCTTCTTCACAGTTTATTACCTCCAAACAATTGTATGTAGTTGATTTCGACACGAGGAATGTATTCTTAAAAATATTATATTTCCACATTCCTGGATCTGAAATGACACAAAGCTAACTCCTTATTTGGGAAATTATTTAGTAAGTGATATGCGCCCCTCCCCCCCTTTTAAATCCTACAGATTAGAATTGCCATTTTATTTGTCATTCACTGAGTTTTAGTAAATTAATGTCATGCTTGTGTTAGTAGTGTTATGGGAAAAATTCAGCTCATCAATAACTATTGTTACCTCCATCCTCACCCCAATCTAAACCACAGTCCAGTCGAGTGGTGGAGTATATACTATGATATTAACCAATATTTTGATGAGAACTAGATCCCTATATGATATCACCTTAATTAGGAAAGGAAGGCAGGAAGTAGTTTGTGTGCATAATTGAGTTTCTCAAGGTTTGTATTTTAACAGATGTGTTGGGATGTTTGAAGAGGCAAGAAAGGTTGAAGCGTTATTACAATTTGATGACAAAACTAAAATACTATAACTGCTCCCCCTCCTCCTCTTCCTTCTGATAGAAGTTCAGACAGAATTGTACAAAGTAAAGAACTGAGCAGAAGTTCATATAGAATCTGGATTCTAAGTCAGCATCCTCATTTAGGGAGGGGAAACAGCTTAGGCCCAGGGAGGAGTAGGTGATGACTCAGGATAATAAAATTAATGGCAAATGGATTAAGATCCAGTGTAGTGCTATTTCCTGGCTTTTTTCTTTGTTTCTTGAAAAAGTGTATTGCACAAATAGCACTGTGACCACTTTAACAGGATGCTTACTTGTAGTCTCAAAATTCCTACAAACCAAACATTTTCTTTAGCCATTTTTTATTCTGATTTTTTCCTTAATATTATTTTTAAAACATTTTTCATATTTGTATTTCTTTTAATGGCTACATAATTTGAGTTGCCATACCATAATTAACTTTACCTAGATCTTCAGCACTTGGAAAGGGGTTATTTCCAAGGTAGATTCTATTTTCCATTGCAACCTCATATACATATTTATATATATTATAAAAAGAATTTTCACAAATGATACTTTATGTGCAGAGCACACTTAAATTTTGTTTTTATTTAATTTTAAAATGCTGGTTGTGACTTCTGAATTAATTTCAGAAGTGTAATGGTCAGATAATATATAACAAAAAGAGAAATATGTTTTTGTATCCTTGTATTCTTAAACCTCTTTAGCTGGTGCTCTAAATCCTTCATCTTCAGGCCCCAAATTACCTTTCACCTTTATCACCAGCTGGAAAACATTGCTAAAAAAAGTAAAGCCCTTTCTTTAATTATATCATCATTTTATAAAACTATATAAAACATGGTTATCCGTCCTGCTTTAGAAAAGTAAAGTTTGATTCCTAGATATCGAATGGATAGAATTATCTTTTTTAGCCCTTCTGCATAGTCTGTCATTTCTCATACCGTCTTTCAAGGTTTCTTCCAATCCTACCCTCCTGGCAAAGCCTTCTCAAGTTCCAGAAAGTGTGATCTTTCTTTGGATTTCCACAGTACCTTCTCTTTAACGATTAGTACTAATTTATTTTGTTACTGTTAAAATATTTTTATATGCAGTCAAACTGACCATGTTTACATGTGTTAATATATTTTTGTATGATCTGTAAGAGTTAATTATATGTACAGATCCACACACATATATGTGTTTGTATCAGAGAAGGCTGGATAAAATGTTTTGGAATCTCAAAAGACAGAGATGTTAATAACCACCTGCCAAAGAAATCAGAAAAGTAACACTTGGATTGGGCCTAGAAGAACAGGGATGATACGGGTGAGAAGAGATTGGAATGGCGGGTTTTTCTAGCTCGGAGAACAGAGGCAGAAATTCTGAAGTAGACAGTGCAAGGCTCATGTGAAGACTGTTAAGTCATGCGATTGGAGCCTGGAATTACTGAAAGGGCATAAATAGAGATAAAGTTGAAAAGGTCTCTTGGGCCACAAGGTGAAAGACTTTGAGGGCCAGCTAAAGAGGCTTTAGAATAGAGAAGATATGAAAACATTTTTCTCTTTTCTATTATATATCATCTGACCAGTTGGACTGGTTTTATATTTTTTAATTTGTAGTATGTTAAAGGACCTTGACACCTGTGACCAAAAGAAGGAAAGTTTTGGCACATCAGAGGATTTGACAAAACCTGAGAAAATGCCTACTCAGCAGTCTAACGAAGAAAGCAGCACAGACTGTGACGGTACAAAAAAGTGTTTTACACATATCACATATTTCAACTACTTACTTTTGAAAACAAAGTTAAGGTTATATTTTTACTTGTGACTATATAGTATAAGATGGCAAATTTATAGTTCCTTTTGCTGTAATATAGTCATCCCTGTTCATTGGTTAGCCAGGATTTGCTTGAACAACTTGTAAAATCATGTTCTCAAAAGATAATTCATTCTCTATTTTGAAAACACTACTTGTTAGAAAGTTCTATCTTATATTAAACCAAGATTTGCCTTCCTATAACTTAATCCTTGTGAAATAGGTCTAAATATTCCAGAAGTTTTTTCGTTTCTTTGTTTTTATTTTAAGGCTACATATTATTAGGTCTTTTAACTCTTCTGTGTAGATATAGATTTCTAGACCTTTCATCCTCCTATTTCTCCTCGTATAGACTCTGGGTTGGGGTCTTAAAGATTAATTTTTTTTGCTTGTTGGATGTTTCTTAATTCATTTAAAATTTTTTCTATTAAATATCTAGTATAAATAATCCGATAGTGCTATAAGACTTTGAAAAACAGCAGTCTTTTTTCCCACTACTAATTTCAATTTTCCAGAGCCTCTTTCAGTCTAGAAATCTGTGTCTTGTTTTGGAAATTTTTCTGGTTTTTCCTTTTATTTTCTTCTTTTTGTTTTCTCTTACTTTTCCTGGAACCTCTGTTATTTGGATATTAAGCTTCCATTAATTGTCTTTCTATTTTCCATGTCTTGCTTCTCTGCTTTCTGGGAGAGTTCCTCATATTTATCTTTGACTCTTCTATGGAGTTTTTAAAATCAGTTTCCAAGTGCTCTTTTTAGTCTTTAAATATTTCTGTAACACATTCTATTCATGTTTGCTACATGCCGTACTTACTGTATGTATACACGTGCACACACGCATGTGTAGTGGTCTCTGTGTTTCTGCTTGCTTTGGATTTCTTTTTGTTAAGTGCCTTACAAAGTTAACTAATTTAATCCTACACAATGGCCCTTTAAGGTACTTTCTGTTATCCACATTTTACAAACAAGGAAACTGAGATACAGGAGAGTTAAGTAATGACACATGGTCATAGAATTAGACAACAGCAGAGCTAGGATTCGAACCCAGCAGCCTTGAGGATCTTAAGTTTGCACTGTTTGCCTCTGCACTATAATGTTTCTGCATCATTAAGTTTCACTGATAAAATGATTGGCAGAGTCCTACAGAATATCAATATAGGCCTCCCTCTCAGCTGACAGTCCATTCATCACCACTTCTTGTTCAATAAGTTACAAATCTACTTTCAGGCCATGTTTCTGACCTTTGTACTTGGGGATGCAGAAGTCTTGGTCATATAACTCTCAGAAGTTCAAGGTCTGAGACAGCAAGAGGGAATGGATGGATGGGACATTAGCTCTAGAGAGATGCAGTCCTGAGATACAAATCTGTCTCCTCCTCCTCCTTCTTCTCCTTCACAGGACTGTGTGGCTGTGGGAAATTAGTTAAACTTCTCTGGACTTCAGTTTCTTCTGAATAATATCTGCCTTGCCGGGTAGTCGTCTAGATTCAAGGTAAAGTACCTAGTGTACTTTGGCCTTCAACAAATGATAGCTATTGTTAACTGCCAGTCTAGTAATCCTTTCAAAGAAGGAAGGACATTAAGATGGCTGGTTTATTTCTATGAACTCTTGCTAACTCTACAATTGTTTCTAATCCTTCTTTGAGCTCACAAAGCAGCCATTTGATAACATGTTCTAGAATTTTGCCTTGAATTAAATCAAGATCACCAGCCTGTAGCTTTTGCCAATCACTTTACAATTTTTTTGAAAATTAGAACAGTGTTTGCTTGTCTTCACTCTCACATGTGCTCAACTCTGCTATTCACTAGATGCCTCAAGTATCATTGAGATCTTATTTGCAGGTTTCCTTTGTATTCTGAGGTGTAATCTGTCTGACAAGGAGACTTGAGCTCCTTTCCAATGGCTGTATCTCTTTCTGAGCCTGTCTTGGCTTTCATTTCCTTCAGATCATTGTTTATTCTCCTCCTTTTATGCCCATTCTCCTTGCAAAGAAAACAGAATTAAAATAGGAATTCAGCAGTTCCACTTTTACCATCTTATACCTCACATTCCTATTTACATCAGTCACTAGAAAAAGTCCACATCTACCAGTTCATTCTCACATGGATGCTTGTTCCCACATTGCTCTGTACACCTCTGATTTGTTCTTTCTTTCTCTCCTTCCTGCCCTTTAGAGCCTTAACTGACTTCTCGGCCAGCAGTTTCCCAGCAGCCTCATCTTCTTCTCTAAATACTTCTTCCCCTTATTTCTCTGATTGTCTTCTGCAAATGCTGTTTCCTCTGCAGCCCATCTAAACCTCTTATTTCTCCTTTGTACCTTAGGCCCGAGGAATGGAGTAGGCATCTTTCTTCCTTGCTTCCAATACATTTTTTTCTTTCCTTCATCTAAAACTTTGCCTTCTTTGACATTCTGTTTTTTAGTTGTTATACGGCTTAAACAAAAATATGTAGAGTAGGCTGGCTGGATTCAGATACCCAAATATTGTAATCAGGGATTTCTCTCTTACATACCTGCCTTCTCTCTCCTCTCTTTCATCTCATCTCTTTATCTCAGCCTTTCATTATTTTCTCTCTGTTTTCTGCTTTCTCTTGTACTAGCCTTATTTCCAAGCTGCGTTTCCCTGTGGCAGAGAGGACCACCGCAGCTTCTCCAGCTTGTTGAAAAGAGAGGCCCTCTCTTCCGGCCAGCCAAAATACTTCTAGACTTGACTCTCATTGAGCTGCCTTACATCAGATGCCCACTGAGGCAGTGGGGTAGGGTGGTCTCCAAAAAGAGTCTGGGTACTCTGCCGTTACCATTGAAAGAAAGCCTGGATGCCAGGCAGACAACAGCAGTGGCGGGGCAAGGCGGGGGTCTTGCCTGTGCAGCCCTTTATGATATACTTTGTGTGGGTGTGGTGAGATTTACACCTGAAGTTAGTAAGAAATCATAGTTAATTGATAAAACTTTCTATCCTCCAACAACCCTAGTTACCCTAAGAGAACTATTAATTAACATGAAATTAAATGATAACATAGTTATGAGCTCTCATGATATAAAATAGAGACGATCTGATTTGAAATTGGTTCACAGGCAAATAATTAGGACAATATATGGTTGTGTATAATCTTATTTTTAAACTACTTCAGATTTGACACACATGACTTCAAAAATCTTGTCTTTTGTTTTCAAGGAAAAATATTAACAATATGATTACTTTATAGCTAAACAGATAAATTTACAGCAGCAGCTTATTCGTGTGATGGACCACATCTGTAATTTAGTTGATACTATTCCTGATAATGAGCTGAAATCTTTGGATTGTGGGAACAACCTGCTTCAGCAGCGGAACATAAGGTATCTTGATTTTTCTCCTCCTGAAATATATCGAACTGTACTTCCACCACTCAAAGTTAGAAATGTACAGGGCAAAATTTCCAGGCATTCTGAATAGGATAAATTGTCACTATGTTTTAAATTTATTTACTTTTTCAAACTGTTCCTTTAGCATTTGTATTCAAGTTTTTGAGATTGGAAAAAAGAGGATATATATTTTGCCATAATTTGAGATGAAACTAAAGATATACTTGTGTGGCCTACCATGATAGACTACTGGTACTTAATATGGTGTTCTGTGTTCTCTCTTCAGAAGGAAGCTCCTAGCCGAAGCAGATTTTAACCCAGGCGATGCCGGCGTTCTTGGTGTAGTGTGGAGGTGTAGGCCTGATGCGCTTGGTAGCCTCATGGGGGATGTGGCATCTGTTTCCTCACCTTATGCATTTCCAAAGGGTGATTTCTGCCCTAGGGGGAATTCTGATGAGTTCAATTTTCCACTTGTTCCCTCAAATTCCATTTCTACTGGGGAATGTTTAGTGACTACTACCCCAGGAAGGGCAGGATTCTCAGCCACCAGGAAGAATCTCACTGAAGGACCATCATTCATTTCCCATGTACAGCAATGCTTTGTGAGTAGTGACCACGCTGACACACCAAGGATAGAAAAAAGAAATGAAAGCTCTCATTTCCCAAGAAATGTTCTCACAAGCACTGCCATGACAGATCAGAATGAACACATTGCTTCAGTAGACTTAGAAAGAGAAATCCAGGCTTCCTATGATACTGATAATTTTGACATAGATGGCTTTGATGATGATGATGAGTGGGAAGATATAATGCATAACTTAGCAGCCAGCAAATCTTCCACAGCTGTCTATCAACCTATTAAGGAAGGTCGGCCAGTTAAGTCAGTATCAGAAAGAGTTTCTCCATCCAAGACAAACTGTCTTCCAGTGGCATCTACCCCTCAAAATAAAAACTTCTCGGAATCAATTCAGAATTGCAATGGTAAGTTTAAAATAAATCAAATGCTTATATTTTATATGAAAACAAAACTGTCTAAAATCGTAAGTAACTGTGTAAGAAAAACTATAGCAAGTCATCACTGCCTCAAAACTACATTGTTTCTATGCAAATTTCTTCTGATAATATGAATTACAAATCAATTTCAAAAGCAAGTTGCTCTTTTGTCTCTGTAGCAGCTGTAGTTTTATAAAATGTGTAATTATAACCTATTGTAGTAAAGCTCTAAAGTCATTACAAATGTGCTTTGCCTTTAAATTAACATTTTTAGTCCCTAAAACAATAAAGCTCATGAAGGCCAAGTTTTTAATGATTTGGGGGATGGGCAAAAGCAGAGCTGAGTTTATATGTTAAAAATGTGTGTGTATTTTTAGAATTCTGGATTAATGAGAACCGATCAGTTTATAAAGCAGAGAATTGTGTTTTGTGTCTTAAAATATTAAAATTTCAGACAATCTAAGAAAGATATGAAGTCAAATTTCTTAAATCAGTCAAATTCTCTTTTGCCAAAATATTAAAATTTCAGACAATCTAAGAAAGATATGCAGTTAAATTTCTTAAATCAATCAAATTTTCTTTTGGCTTAGAATCTTTTTAATTCAGTCAACAAAATATTTATTGAGTGCCTACTATGTGCCCTGTTCTGTGCTAGGTTCTGGTAATAGATGAATAATGAATATTTCCTGCCCTCCTAGAGCTCACAGATTAATGAGAGAAGTTTTTAGAGGAGTGAAATTAGCCACTAATAAAGGCTGCAGAGAAAAACCAAAATTAATTTAAAACCATTGCATCAACCTTATAAAGTTATTACAAGTGTTTTTTTTTTTTAACACTCGTGCAAAGTTCTATAAAGTATAGCCTCCCTATTTTTGCTATTGATGACTTAATACCACAGAGGTTATTCTTACAGTTACACTGTTGAACTTTAACCATTAATGGATTTATTTTTGTATCATGTTAGAATGTGTCATACCTGAAGTTCACAATTATCTTTGAGGCAGTCGAGCATTGGGGTTGGAGTTATTGCTAAAGCTGGCGTGAGCTCCTCTCGTTCTCTCTGCTCATCCAGAATTGCGACAGCAAGGATGGAGAACAGGGGGCGGATGTGAGAGACATTGTGGAAGGAGAATCAGGAAGCTGAGATGACTCTGAGGTTTCTGACCTGGTGACTGGGAAACTGTGACACCATTAACATAGGGAAGTCAGGAGACAAGCAGATTTGGAGAAAAGCTGAGGAGGGCTATTTTAAGACTTGCTGAGCTTACAGTGCTTGTTGATAGTCATTCAGGCAGAAATGTCTTTCAGACAACTGGAGATGCATATAAGACTTGGAACTTAGGAGGGGATCCATCTGGTCTTAAGAAAGATCTAGGTATTCTGTGTACATAGGTGATGCTTAAGATAATAAGATTAGGAAAATTCCAAAAAAGAGCTTCTAAAGAGCCCAGCCCTGTCTAAAAGACGCCTAAATTTAAGAGGCAGGTGGAAGAAGTGGAGCCAAGAACAGGGATTTAAGGCAAGTAGAAGATCCACAATCGTCTTGAAGGTCAAGAGAGAAGAGGAAGGAGAGAATACAGAGTAGCGGTGGTGCTGTAGAGAAATCAAGGAAAGACCTGAATTTGGCCCTTAGGAAGTCTGGTGGCTTTGACACTTTGCAGGAGGAAATCTGGTAAATGGTTAAAGAAAGAATTTGCTGTCGGAAAATGTATGCCAATGATTGTCAGGGCAAAGGGTAAATGCTAAAACTGACTTGTGACATTAAAGCACTGATGTTACTTAACACTATTTTTTTAGATGAGTCGGCACAAAATTTACCATCTAGACATCTGAAACATGAGCGTTTCCAAAGTCTTAGTTTTCCTCATACAAGAGAAATGATGAAGATTTTTCATAAAAAATTTGGCCTGCATAATTTTAGAACTAATCAGCTAGAGGCGATCAATGCTGCACTGCTTGGTGAAGACTGTTTTATCTTAATGCCCACTGGTATGTATTTTTAGATATAAATTGGCAGGAATCCGTTGGCAGATGTGAAATGAAAGCCCTTTAATAGAAGTAAAAAAAAAAACACCGACACAGTATTTCTATCATTTAGGGGCCTCTAAATCTCTTGTGCTGTAGTAAAAAAGTATATTTACTACATCACACCCTCTGTTCTAGTTGTTGACATAATAACATTTATAGCCCTTTAAGATTTTCAACTCAAAGCTCATTGTGTTGAACTGATCTAGAATTCTCTTTGGGAGTTTTTCTTTTTCCTGGTCTAAAGTAATCTGCAGCATGAACAAAAAATATAAGACTGGAATAGATACATGACCATTTCTGGCAGTTTACTTGGTACAGTCTAGTGTTGCATGGTAGTTAAAATCATCAGCTCTGGAGTGATGGCCTTTAAGCTGCCCTTAAAGTGCAGCTCTACCACTTATTAGCCGTGTGACCTTGAGCAAGGAACCCCATTCCCTGAACCCCATGTGTGTAGTGGGGATAATAATAAAGCACCTGCTTCACAGAGTGTCATGAGAATTAAATGAAGAACATTTTCTGTAGTTCTTTCTTGGCCTGTTTTGAAGAGATCCAGGACTTTTCATTGTGCTATTAACATTTATAACAGCTGTTCACTGATTTATAGTCATCCAAGTCAGAATATTAAAAAAGCAGTTAGAATAAGAGCATGGGAAATTTGGAGTTTCAATACATACACATGTAGTCTTCTCCTTGCCTTATTGTGACCATAATTACTACCATCATTGTTAAATAGTGTTGGCTAGGCATCTGAATTTTTTCAAACCGATTTTAAAATTCAGACGATGTTAATAACATTTCATATTTCACTGACTTGTTCACTCTGTGTCTTCTGTTTCAACTCCAAGTTGGTACTCCAAAACTAAAGCAGGAAAGTACCCTTGCTATACTAGTGGTTTCCAAGGCTTTTCACAGTCTTTTGGAGTTGCAAGGGGGCATTTTTAAAGTTCTTTCCACCCCAATTTCAACCTCTTGATTTATGTATATAAAGATTCCAAATAAGGTTCTTTCAGGCCAAATTTTGTGAGCCACTGAGCTAGTACATTTTACAGGTGATAAAATTGAGGCATGGTAAGGTTAAATGGCATGTCTAAGTCACATAACCATTAAGTGGTAGAGCAGAAAATAGAACTCAGCTTCCTGCTCTTGCCTTGACATTTACACATATATACCGAAGTGAAATTTACTTACTACATATGCAGAAAAGATGGAATATACTGTTTAGTTTTAAAAAAATTGAAGTCCTAGAAACTGCCTGTTACAAGTTTCTACCATTAATAGGTTGGTGAAGTCGAAAATAGGGATTAATCATTTTAGTTACCATAAAATGTGTCCCAGTTGTCTCTCTCTTTTGAATTAGAGTTACATGGAGAGAGACTCCCACTGCTTTGGTTTTGAAATTTCCTTCTCTTCATCTTCTGTTCGTGCACACAAATGTAGTTCTGTTTTGTTTCGTTTCTTTTTTTTTTTTTTTAAAGGAAGATTGGGACTATTACTTTACTTATGAGAGTATGGGGAGTAAAAGTTCTGATATTCATACTAGTGGTTTAAAAAAACTAAGATTCTAAAAGTTCATTAAGAAATATTCTGGTTCATTAAGAAATATTAAACCATAGGGTTTTGTGTTGTATCTTATCACATTTTAACTCTTTAAAAATTAAATATTATATAAAATAATTATTTTAATATTGGTATCATCTAATCAGAGTAGCCCCTGTACTGCATTTGGATTTCCCAAGTAGACTTTTAAAGCACTTCTGTTGCATTTAAGTTTTCTGCCGATTCTTGCTTTTACTGTCATATATACCTACATGAGATGTCTTAAAAGATAAACGTTTACACATTTAAATTGCCTAAGTATTTTGGCTCATTTGAATATGCAAATTGTTGGTATCATGGGAATTATCCCTTGATATTCTATTAGTTAATTACTTTAATATTATATGTGGTTTACTTTGTAACTTTTGCCTTCAAGCTCTCAAGAAAGAACTGACATTTTTTGTCATTTCTCTTTCAGGAGGCGGTAAAAGTTTGTGTTACCAGCTTCCCGCCTGTGTTTCTCCTGGGGTCACTATTGTCATTTCTCCCTTGAGATCACTTATAGTAGATCAAGTCCAAAAACTGACTTCACTGGATGTAAGTTAAAACAAAACGCTACCTATTATGTAACAGTTTATGAATTATAAGAATAAAGCACAATAATCACATTAATTTGTACATTTAAGCACAAGTCGTTGAAAATTCTGATACAGATAACCTATAATTCAGTCTGATTTTATTCTGGAAGAATGTATTTTACTAAGAACTTTTAACTTATATTTTGCTGATGTAAATTATTATTTTTTAACTAATCTGAAAGGATTTCTTTTTTTCCTACTGCCAGATCAGCATAGTTCTCACTCCCTTAATATCTTAAATTGCACACACATGCACGTGCCCACACACATATGTCCTTTTTCCTTCTGGTTAAGGTTAAGAAAGTGTATGAATGCTTTCTACTAAATCCTACATACTGTGATCAAACAGAACTATATTCAGGGTTGTGAACCGCCACCCCTCGACAAGACCAGTGGCTTGATTTTCCTTCCAGAGAACATCTTTGTGGAGTGACGATAGCCACTGTTCAGCCATTTGTGATGCTGCAGCTCGTTCATCTTCGTTCCACGTTGAACCCTGAAAGCACGTTTACCTAGAGAAGCATAGTGGTGCATTAGGACTAGAATCTCTTGGATGCTGAATTCATATTTATCTTATTTACAAATAAGCAAAGGAAGTGAAGAAAAGAGAAAAAGAAAAGTAAACAATGAGAAGATTTCGAGTTATAGTTATTAAAGGTTTTTAAATATGTACTGATTATTTGTTAGTTATACTGAGATTATCTTTGACAAGTTTGATATATGACTTGTGAAATATTTACAAAAGCTAGGGATAAATATAAGCTGAAGTCAGATTAATATGTAAAGTTTAAATTGTTTACTACTTTTATACTTAGATTCCAGCTACATATCTGACAGGTGATAAGACTGACTCCGAAGCTACAAGTATTTACCTCCAATTATCAAAAAAAGACCCTATTATAAAACTTCTATATGTTACTCCAGAGAAGGTTTGTATTTTATCATTATTTTAAAATATGATAGTAAAGCTATGTTAGAAAAAAAAAATCCAATTTCCCCCCCATGACATAGAGAAAAACCCAGTCTTTCCCCGCTGTGTTCCTCTCCTTTAGTATTCACATAGAATACTTCATTCTGATCAACAAATGTGCGGAGGTTTTTTCCTTACACTGAGCAATTCTATCGATGATTCCCCATTAGTTATTACTATAATGGATGCCAAATGATTTTTTAATTTAGTAGGCATTCTACTGTAAGGAAGAGCTTTCCCTTTACCTACATATTTATTTATAGCAATATGAAATCGTGGATTTTTAATTTATGCAGTGGGCTATAATCAGTTATCATTATGTATTGTGTTGTTCTAATTGTCTTGGATTTGGCCAGTGGGAGATGTCCATCAAAGTGGCTTCTGTGTCATTTTGACATGTCTCTGTCAAATGTGGGTGCCAGATATGGTCGTTGATACTGAGATGTCATTGCTTCTAGGCTCGTTCATGGACAGAACTATGAAATATATACATAGACAAATATATATGTACATAAGTATATATACACATAAATTATATATGTATGTATGTATCCCCTCTCCCCAAGTAACGTGCACACAGGTAACATATCCATAATCCTGTTTTCAAGGTAAATGTGTGGTGGGCCTCAGATATATTGAGGACTAGGAAAAAAATTTTAGAACCACCAACTTGATATATAACTGTTTGCTAAATGGGAGCAAATATTCTAAAATATCTCTGCTATTTTCTTTTACTTCTGTTAATTCTCTTCATAGATTGGAATAAGAACCAATTTTCTGTGAAGGTCTTAATGCAACTTAAGTTGTAGTGGAATTTAAAAACAATTAAATCCTTGAAGTTATGTGGTATTTACATGTTTTTAAATGTCTAATTAATCTATTTCCGGTCTAGGTCTGTGCAAGTAACAGACTGATTTCTACTCTGGAGAATCTGTATGAGAGGAATCTCTTGGCACGGTTTGTTATTGATGAAGCACATTGTGTCAGTCAGGTAAATACTGTTTTATATGTCTTGAAATGTCAATAAATATGTACTATATATATTTTCAGGACTGAAGAGATAAAAACATTGGGCGAATTATTCTGCTGTTTCACTGAAGAATAATGTGGTTCTTAATACAGTGGCAGTGTTTGCTTTGTATATACGAAAGAGTCAAATAGTCTGAAAAGTGATGTTTTTTTTTCCCCCCACCTAGTGGGGACATGATTTTCGTCAAGATTACAAAAGAATGAATATGCTTCGCCAGAAGTTTCCCTCTGTTCCAGTGATGGCTCTTACTGCCACAGCTAATCTCAGGGTGCAGAAGGACATCCTCACTCAGTTGAAGATTCTCAGACCTCAGGTGTAAGTTGTTGAAAGTCATAAATTTAAAACCCTGGGGTACCAGTTCTCGGATTGCTACACATTATAGTCACTTATAGAGCTTTAAAAATCCCAATGCCCAGGTTGTAGTTGATGCCATTTAGGTCAGAATTTGGGGGCTGGGAGCCAGTATGTTTTTAAAAATCCCCGTGATTTCAGTGTGCAGCAAAATTTGGGAACTGGGGCCCTGGGGCTTTCTTCACTTACTGGAATGAAAACTCACTCCCAGTACCTATTTTGTAAGGAGGAAAAAAGTGCATGCTGTCTCTGTTAGATGTGACATAGTCCCAGTAATAAATTAGCTTTTATTTATCTAATTTTGACCCCCGTATGTCCTAGAGTATATATACATCATGAAATGAACCAATGGCCCTGTTTGGTCATTTTCCCCTGAAATTCCAGTTACATCCAGGTTGTTGAAAACAGTCCAGAAACTATGTATAACAGCAAAGGGCTCCTTCTTGCCACCAAAGCCACAATTATTCAATAACAAAAACTACAACAGAAAAAATATCCACACATTTATAGGTTGTACTGGATTACTTTATACCTGTACATGAGTTTGTTAGACACAAGTGCATTCTCTGATAGGTTCATTCCATTAAGGCAATGTTTACTTAATGGCTGTTGTGTACCAAGGTTAAAATACTTTTTCCTTCCAGTTTGTTAGTGGGTGCTTTGAGTTTGAGGAATGTCTGTAGGAATAATGACTAAAATATTGGGGTGAATTTTTAAAGCACACCTTTCATTCATTTACAATTAAAGATTGTAAGCTGGCTCTATAAATATTGTAATAAGTAAAAACAGTAACAGCATCTCTGAGGGTTATGAGAACTGGAAATGCCATATGAAGGATATGAAGGGGTCATGAAATTAAGGTAGCTACAAAGACCTTTTCCGACACAACTGGCGTTCTTGAGTGCAAGAATTTTAGAGCCCTCAAAATTTTGTGTGTGTGATCACAAAATTAAAAAATATTTTAATTTAATCTCACCTGCAGAGTGGCATTTGTATAAAATTTGGGGGGAAAATATATTTTGCTTCGTAATTGATAAACATATTTAAGGTGTCATAGTTTAGGTTTTAGTGAGTAACCTGTATGCTGGAAATTTACTTCTACAAATACTACATTGATCTCTGAAAGCCTTTCTTTTTTAATAGGCAATGTTTTTAGGTTTTTTCCATCAATTTAGGTCAGAGGCAATCTACTGTTCTTTTAGGTCAGTAAAATTAATTTGCCAATGCCCTTAGTTAAAGGAATTGATGTAAGTTCAATTCACCTTTTTAGTAACTCTTTGTAGGTATAGAATTTATCATTGGTGTTTGAGTAAACATTGCGCATACATATTTAGAGGCAGACACCTTTAATATCTTTTCCTAGTAGGGTGAGGAGATCTGCTTGGAAAAGCAATAGCTTATACATTTCCTGAGTCTAGCATGTGGTGCCCTGTGCATAATTGGCTTTCAGTAAGAATGAATAAATGAAACATATGGAGGAATTTTGGTAAATGTGGGTAAAATATGAAAATTTAGGCAAGTCTGTTGATTCTTTAATATATTTGGTACTTCTATATTTGGGAAGGTTTAAAGCCCTGAGTGGAAGTAAAAGATTTTAATGAACACTTTCTGGTACATTTTTCCCTGATCTTTTCTGCCAGTAAACCCTTTTTGGATTAAATTTGCCCAACTGCTACTGTGGCATGGCCTGGTGAAGGCAGGTATCCATACAGGTAGAGCCATGGTCCCCATGCTCCTTTGATACTGCTGTTATTCTTCCTCCTTGGGAAATACAAGGATGGTTAATAAAATAGACTTTATTCCTTTTCCTTAGGGCCTTAAGATATGAACTGAGAAAGAGAAAAGGCATAGACATGTAGACAGTTAATAGTAATACTTTAATACAAAAATAATAACAGTTAACACTTAAATATTTAGCCTATACAACGTGCTGGACACGATTCTTGACATTTTGTGTGTATTAACTTACCACACAAAAGTCTTACAAAGTAGATACTTCTGGTTTTCTCATTTTATAGATGAGGAAACTGAGGCACAGAGAAGTTAAATAACTTCCATAAGGTCATATACCTAGCAGGTATTGGAGTGAGGCCTTAAACCTAAACAGTCTGATTTCAGAACCCTTTAAAATCTACAACAAATTGTGGAATGAAGTTAGTGGTGATTAGAGATATAAATTATGAGTGCAGGAACTCAGCAAGACAGGATTAGCTATAACCCAAAGTAACAACTAACTGTTAATGAGGAGGAGTCAGACAGGGTTTTATAAAGGAAGCGGACTTTGTAGGATGAGCGGTGTTTTCTAAATTTTAAACATCTGTATTGAGATACAATTTGTTCCTAAAAAATATACCATCCTATGATTTTTTTGTTTGTTTATTCACAAGGTTGTGTAATCCCACCACTACCTAATTTTAGAACATTTTTGTCTCTTAAAAGAAACTTCAAATCCATTAGCAGTCAGATCCCACTATCCTCCATCCTCCCAGCTCTAGGGAACCTCTAATCTACTTTCTGTCTCTATATTTTTGCCCACCCTGGACATTTTATATAAATAGAATCATGTACTATGTGGTTTTCATGATTGGCCTCTTTCACTTACTTAGCATGTTTTCGAGCTTCATTCATGAAGAAGTATATATCAGTACTTCATTCTTTTTTTATTGACAAATAATATTCCATTGTATGGATACTCTACATTTTATTTATCCATTTATCATGTGATGGATATTTGAGTTGTTTCTGTTTTTTGGCTATTATGATTTATGCTGCTATGAGCCTTTGTATACAAGTTGTCATGTTGGACATATGTTTTCATTTCTCTTGGACATATACCTAGAGGTAAAATTGTTGGGTCATGAGGTAACTACATTTAACTTTTGGAAGAACTGCCAGATCGTTTTCCAAAGCAGCTGTGCCATTTCATGTTTTCTTCAGTAGTGTAGGAGGGTTGCAATTCCTCTGCATCCCTACTGACACTTGTTACTGTATGTTTTTTTGATTATACTCATCCTAGTGGATATGAAGTGGTAAATAAATGGCATTTTAGCGGGTCAGGAGTGAATTAAGGGCCGAAGCTTCTAGCATGAAAATACAGGTCAGGGCCAAGGAATGGTGAATAATCCATAAGTTAAGTGGCAAAATAATGAGAAGGGATGACCGTAGAAAGGTGGCTTGAGGCCAGGTCTAGAGGGCATATCATGATGTATTTATTCTGTAGGTATTTTGACCTGGGAAGTGACTCGATCTAACCTGTATGATAGAATGATAACCCTGATAGTGGAAGGTGAAGTAGAAAAACAAGAGATTAGAGGCAAGATAGCTCTTTTGGAAACTTATTGCAGCCATTTAGGAGAGAGATGATGATGGTGGCAACAGTAGAAGAGGAAGGAAGGGACAGCCAGGAGAGAAAGCAGAGCTGAATCAGCAAGGCTGGCAAGTGATGGGATGAGAAAGATGGACATAGCGGAAGTTTATACTGATTTCTAGTGTAGGTTTCTAGTGTAGCATTAAGTGTAAATGCAGGAGGGGAGAAGGGTAGGGGAAGGGATGATAATGAATCTGATCATAGGTTTTGGTGTTTGGGATGTTTAAGGGCTGAGTGCAAATGGCCAAGACCGTAACCTTCATACTTTCTTTGGTCACATGTGCCACGTAAAGAATTTTGGAAAACTGTACCACTGTACAGGTAAGTCTGACACCTAAAAATTGTCAACATCAGTTTAAATAAAGAGAACATGGTCTGTTGTAACATTTTTAAACAAAATTGTTACCTAGTCTTTTTAAATGTATCCAGTAGAATATTAGTATATAATAGCAATTCTGTACTTATCACTCACTTGCAAAACATATTCACATTTTTTAACTCTTTAACAGATGTTTTACATTTTTTAACTCATATATCTTCTTCAGTTTCCACACAGAATTTTACCCTAAGATAATATAATTTAATGCATGAAGTCTTGTTGCTTACTGTATCATACTTACCTGCAAGAAAAATAAGTATGTAAATTAAGAATTGTTTTTTAATTTTACTTATGCCAAAATTTTCTTCTGGATTGAATTATTATATTATAATTATTAGTACATTACTGATCAGAATAGCTTAAATATATTTTTTAAATAAGTTTTGATTGGTAATGTATAACTCAATGAGAGAGGACTTTTTTTCAGTTACATCATATATCTCTGGATGAATCCAATCAGTTCACATCTCTTACTTTTATAGATATAAGCATTGAGAAACATTACTCACATAAAAATACAGACGGGAATGGAAAACATTTTTTTGTAGTAATAACACTCAATTAGTTGAATTCCTTCTGATGTATATGCCAGAATTACATAATGATCTGTCATCAAAAATTATTTTTAATATTTCAGCTGACAACTGCAAATTTTGTGGACAGCAAAGAATAGTAAACCATCTGACTTGCAAAATAAGTCAGATCATTAGTTACTCACTTTACTTTTTCTGGGAAATACACCCTAAAATATGTTTTACCAAGACCTATCCAATGACCATTAAATTTTCTTGTTACTCTTTCACTTAAATGAACCTTGTATCCATTATATTTGGAAGAGTTGGGAAAATCAAAATACTGTAAGTTTTAGTACACCTTTCCTAATATATTTTTGACATATATTATTATTATATAATATGCTTTTAAATAATAATTTTCTCAAAATGTCATAGCTGCTGATTACTTCTTTCAAATAATTGGATATGACTGCCATGTAACCTATTGGCAAATCTATTTTTCATTGCCAAACCAATTGGCCAAATTAGACTTATTTTCTTATATATAAAAAAGAAAATTAATTGTTTTTTAATTTACATAAACTAGTACATATCCTTGTGACAAAAGTTTTTGAGTTCCAAAAGCAATAAGAGTGGAGCACAAATTGATTCCATTTCCTGACACATCACTTACAATGACGTGCATTTGACACCCTAGACCTAATAATATTTTCCATTTTAAGGGCAACATGAGTACGCCCTTAGTGAGGATATAATGGAATCCCAAACTTTTTTTTAAAAAAATAAAATCATTGTTGAGATATAATTGACCCACCATAAAATTTACCCATTTAAAAGTTAGAATTTAGTGAGGGATTTTATGTTTTCAGAGTTGTACAATCATCCCCTAAATCTAAGTTTAGAACTTTTTCGTCACCCCAGAAGAAACCTGGTGCTCATTAGCAGTCACTCCCCACCCTCCACCTCTTGTTCATGCCCATCTTCTTTCACTTAGAATAATGTTTTCGAGGGTCATCCGTGTTGTAGCATGTGTCAGTACTTCATTCATTTTTATGGCCGAGTAATCTTCCACTGTATGGATATTCCACATTTCATTTATCTATGCATCAGTTGATGGGAACTATCTCTAACTAGAATATTTGGTAATTCCAAATATCCCACTTTCCAACAGGCCAAGGAAGATTTGTTCTATGTAATGAACTCTGAGAGACTTACCTTTTTTATTTTGACAAATTGTGGGAATACTGCTTTTAGTTAGGAGCTTAGCAGTCCTTTTGCAAAAGAGGTATTTGTTTTGGTTATAACTGGATTTGAGCAGTTCTCTTGGGTGTATACCCAGGGGTAGAATTGTTAGTCATATGGTAACTGTACTTAACCCTTGGAAGAACTGCTAGGCTGTTTTCCAAAGTGTCTGCACCATTTTACATTTCCACCAGCAGTGTATTGGGTTCTCATTCCACAAGCATGTGACCCAGACTTTTTTTTTTTTTTTTAATGCATGAAACATTCTGAAATTAAAGTATAAAATGCAGGAAAAAATAATAAGGCCATTTTTGTGCAGTCATTGCAGCATTTCTGTCGGTCGGGAGACTTATACACCAATCCCAACTTAAGTCCAAATCAACTCAAGTAACTTTTGAGATTATCTACATCAAGGGTCCCCAAACCCTGGGCTGTGGACTGTTAGGAACTGGGCCGCGCAGCAGGAGGTGAGCGGTGGGCAGGAGAGCCAAGCTTCATTTGTATTTGCAGCCACTCCCCAGAGCTAGCATCACTGCCTCAGCTCCACCCTCAGATCGTCAGACATTAGATTCTCAAAGGAGCAAAGTGTCAACCTTTTTGATACTTTGTCCCTGGTGTCAAAAAGTTTGGGGACCACTGATCTATGTCATTTGTATTCTTGAACAATTCTTTTTATGCCATAATTTTATCAAGAGTGCACCTTAGTATATCTGAAATCAGAACATCGCAAAAGAGGCTGAAATACTTCATACCTGATGTTACACTTTACTCCTAACAGAAATTTGTAAAGACATGAAGCCCCACCAAGAGTTTCTGGTTCTTTGATTAAAGAAAGTTTCGCCTACAACTGTACTATATTCAGTTTGTTTTGTTTGGTGTTCTGGAGGTTTTTACATCCGGAACAGTGCATAGTAGTAAAGTTCAGAATGGGTCAAAAGCAGAGTTTATTTGTTTTTAGAAAGTGAGAAGACAATTGTGAAAAGAACACGGAGGGGCAAGAGTAACCAGCAGGATGTCTTGACTGCAGGAGCATCCTCACATCAGTCTTTCCGGAAAAAGCACATGTGAAGATGCAGGATCTGGAAATCGATTCCTTTAAAATTATGCTTACTCATGTGCCTTCAGAAAGTCTTTGTGAGCCTTTATGGGTATGCATACCCCAGTTTTAGACCACCGATCAAAAAAGAAGTTAGACTGTGGTTTAGAAATCCGAGGTCTAAGAAAAAGGGGTCTAAGCTGGGGGCAAAAGTTGGGACCCATGGGAATGGTATTCGGGTGCTGTTTAAAGCAGAGAGAATGGTGTCCCTGAAGAAGATAATGTGGGGGAAGAAGAGGAGGGCCTAGCATTTGGGGGCTCATTGTCACTTAAGGAGTAAGCAAAGGAAGAAGAGAAGATGAAGAAATCAGAGGTAAAGGGAATGTAAAATAGTGAGAGCTAATAGAGGTTTTCGGTAAGGACAGCCAACAGTGTGGAGTGACTGAAAGGTCAGCGAAGATGAGATCTGAAAAACCAATGTGAAGGCCAGACACAGGTGGAAGGTTACCACTGCCTCCTGTGTGACCCTCTCACCTGTACAGAGGCCCTTCAGGAACGTGGCTGCCCTCCACATGTGAGGCATTCTTTAGTTCTAAAACTAAAGTTTTTCCTACCAATGACAACAAAAGTCAAACCCATCTAGTTTGGATTTAGACACAAAGACAGAAAGCCAGTGGTTTTTATTCCCCGTCTTTCCTCCTGAGCCCCATCCCCTGTAACATTAGCCGCCTCACCAAAGCTGTTGTAGTTTGTGGTCTCTGCTTCTTTCTGTCCACCCAGGCACTGAGCAATCTTTATGCTATAACACTACCTTGTTCTACAGTGTTCTCTCTCCTTCCTGTGGAGATGTTGGGACCTGTGGCAGTGGAAGGTCCCTGCAGGGCCAAAGACTTTGTAACAATTCCCTCACCTTTCTTTAGTTTTAAAAGCTTTCATAAAACAATTTTGGTAGAATGATGATGGGAAGATCCAGAATGGGAGTGACGAGAATGAAAACGGATGTATAGTTAGTTGGTTGGGGACATAAATGTCTTCTGAGAAACTTGCCATTGTGGGGAAAGAAAGAGGTGGGCTGCCAGCTACAGTGGAGCATAGGGTCAAGAGAAGCCTCTGTTGTTAGGATTGGTGGTCTTAGCACATATTCAGAGATGAAAGGGAAGAATTTGCAGGAGGGGAGATAATGGAGAGGAAGAGCTCCCTGAGGAAGTGGGAGAGGAGGTGGGATACCAAGGGCCAAAGACCAGAGGGAGAGGAATGTATCTGTCTCAGCATCACCCACGTTGTCTTCGGGGTGCAGAGCCGAAGTACAGTGCTCCATGCTCTGTAGGGCTTTAGCTCATATGGCTGCCCTGCAAATGGCTGTTCATGTACACAGTCAAAATTTGGGAACATTGGTGGCTTAAAAATGTATACGTTTTTTCTTGTGATTTTCTTAATCTTTTAAATAATGTTTTAGCCATCTCCGCTTTTAATCGACCTTATCTCGGAGACTAGGCTCCTGACTTACCTGTCTTTTCTGCATGTTGTTCTCTTCTATAGGTCTTCCAGTTCTTTGTCAACTAGTCCCGTAGACATTCTCTGTTTGTCACCGTTCTTTTCATTAACCCATAACCTGACTTCCATTTTATTGTTCTATTATGTAAACTGCCAGTGACAGTATTAAATTTAACGCAACCTGATATAGGTTTGCACTGCAAAAAATCAGTATTTAATTTTTGAAGGTGGCTAAAACTACATTTTCCCTAATAAAATTTTATGTTTGGGACTTTTTTTAGGTTTACCATGAGCTTTAACAGACATAATCTGAAATACTATGTGTTACCAAAAAAACCTAAAAAGGTGGCATTTGATTGTTTAGAATGGATCAGAAAGCATCACCCACGTGAGTACAGCCATGTGATGAATTATGTCTAGAAGTAATAAAGGTCTTTTTAGTACCACAATAGAATATATAATATTGCATATTAAACATTCCTTATTATGCTAGCACTGACTATTTATAGAGCAGAATATTACAACTCTCTCAATTCTGGAAATTGTAAAATCTCATTTGGTTTGATAATAATAAATCCTAACAAAAAACATATTAGCATACTCCCTTTTACATCCCTATATTATAATTTGTGTTTTCAGTGTCTTTGTTCTGGCTTCTATCAGTGTACGAATTACACAGGTCTTTGTTTTAGTGCCTTCTCCCAGGTGCATCTGTCTTCAAGTTATATTAACTAAAACAAGATTATGAAATTCATGGTAGTTTTCCATGTAACCCCTTTTCCACTTTTCCATGGAGAATTTTTTTTGTTAAACATCTTTATTTCATTTTTTAAAAATCGGTATACACATTTGCTTGAACAAATCAGATAATGCAAAAGTAGACCAGGGAAAAGGCAGTCATACCCCTCTCCAGGCCCCGTCCCAGGCAGCCGATACAAATAGCAAATAGCTTAGTGTGTGTATATCTACCTTTGACTCTGCTACAGAGTGAGGACTTTTTCTTTAATACCTTTTATTTTCTGATTTAAAAAATAACATACATAAAAACAATGAATATAATAAATACTCTTTGAAGAAAATTTAGAAAGCATCAAAAAGAAAAAAGAAGCAAAAGATAAACCTTAGCACAAGTCCCTGTTATTACTTTGCTTGCTTCCTTCTAATAATTTTTGTATGCATTTTTCTTTCTCCATTAGCATACTATACCTACCGTGTTTCTGTCCTTAACCTGTTTTATATCTTGAGCATTTTCCCATGTCTTATTAAAACTTAGAAAACACTTGATAGTTATACTATATTTCATTTCATAATTTCATATCTTAATTATTCCTCTAATATTGACCATTAAATTTTTTCTAATTTTTAAAATTATAAAAATACTTTTTGCACAAGTCCTTATATCGCTTTATTTTCTACATTGGTTTTTTGTAGAAGGAAACTGAACCAAGGCAGAAGCATTTCTAGGGTTCCTGATGTATATTACTACATGCTTTCCACAAAGTTTATGTAAAGGTGCCTTCCTGTTTCCTAGCCAGGGTTTGTCCCAGTCCACCTCAGGAGTCATTCAGAGGGACAAGATTAAAGGTCAAATCTTGTCATTTCCAGTGTACACAAGTTCCTTGCTTGAATTACTCTACCTATGTGATTTTCCTCTACTACAAGAAAACCGTGGAGGTCTGTTTATGGTTCATGTATTTCTAAGAACATAATGTAAATGGGTTGCTATTTATGTTACAAGTCCTCATTTCTTGGCAGATGATTCAGGGATAATTTACTGCCTCTCCAGGCGAGAATGTGACACAATGGCTGACACCTTACAGAAGAATGGTCTTGCTGCTCTTGCTTATCATGCTGGCCTCAGTGATTCTGCCAGAGATGAAGTACAGCACAAGTGGATCAATCAGGATGGCTGCCAGGTAACATTTTTAAGATGAACAAAGAAATAACTATTTTATAGTATCTAAGCAAACTTGCACATGTAAAATGAAAATTGTTTTTTTACCTTTTGTAGTACACCTCAAAATAAAACAAATTGAAAAACATGATTTTTAAGATTTCTAAAGTTGCTCTTTCTTTCTTAAATAAAAAAAAGTTTTTTATTGAGATGTAGTTTACATATCATAAATTCACCTTTTCAAAGTTTGCAAGTCAATGATTTTTCACATAGTCACAAGTTTATGCAACCATCACCACTAATTCTAGGATATTTCATCATCTTTAAAAGAAACCCCATACCCATTAGCAGTCAGTTTCTAATCCCCCATTTCCTGGCAACTACTAAGCTACTAGCTACCACTAATCTGTCTCTCTAGATTTTCCTATTCTGAACATTTCATGTAAATGGAATCGTACCGTCTGTTCTTTTGTGACTGATTTCTTTTACTTATCATAATGTTTTCAAGATTTATCCATGTTGTAGCATGTATCAGTACTTCATTTCCTTTTTGTGGCTGGATAATATTCCATTGTATGGATATACCGTTTGCTCTCTCCATTCATCAGTTGGTAGACATCCGGGTTATATCTACTTTTTTGGCTATTGAACGTTCATGTGAAAGTTTTTGTGTAAATGTGTTTTCAATTCTCTTGGGTGTACACCTAGGGTGGAATTGCTTACTCATATGTTTAACTTTTTGAGGAATTGTCAAACTTTTCCAAAGCATCTATAGAATTTGACATTCCCACCAGCAATGCATGAGGTTCCAATGTCTCTTCCTCCTTGTCCACACTTATTATTGTCTGTTTTTTTATTATATCTGTTCAAGGATGAATTTGAGGAAAAGGACTAATGATTTTTTTTTTGTAGCTTATGAAGTTTTTAGCTCTCATAATGCACACAAAAATCATTACCCTAAAGATATAGAGGAAAAATATCTCTCAAAATTGTTTTCTAAGGGAAAACAGATGAAAATCTTACAGGATATCAGTCTAGTACTCTCAGAAAGATGTGAAGAGACTTATATGAAGTAGAAACAGTTTGCCATAAGAAGATCACAGGCTACAATGAAGGGAGAGATAAAAATGCAGATAAGAAAACGGAAGAAAAGCAAAACAAATAGAATTATATATCAAAACGCAAATGGTCTGACTCAGTGCAGTCATTTGAATCAATGATGTATTAAATAACTTGAGAATGTGAAGGGGAAGAAAAACAGATGAAAATTGAAGAGGAGAAAAAACAAATTTATTTGTTGGTGACAGGGAATAAGAGTTTAGCCTAAGAATAATAAGTGTACCCAAGAAAAAAATCAGGGTAGTTGATATAAATACAGTAGTCAAATGTATTACAAATATATAATGAATATGTAATAAATTTAAAAGACAAACCACTGGGGGAAAACTTACATGTTGATAGTTTAGCACTTTAATTTACAAAGCTAAAAAAACAGTTAGATTAAAAAAAATGTGTGAAAGAGAACGTAAGCTTAAAAACAGCCCAAAAGGAAGTAATCACTAGAAATGATTAAAAACCTAAAGAACTCAACACTTTTATATCGATAAAATTAAAGGTAACAGCATACTAGGCAATGTATCATCAGCAAATAAAACATTTTGATATGGAAAACATGAGTCTTAAATAATAAATTACCCTAGGCTATTGAGAGACTATTGGATAGGAAGAACTACAAAAGGCCAAATTCAAGTTTATTTTAAAGAGCAACTTTGCTATTAAAAGAATTCAAATTTAAAACAGGAGATCATTTTCACCTCTCATATTAGCAAACTTTTACTAACTGTTGGGAATAATGTTGTAAGAGGCTGATTCCTATAGTACTCATGACAACCTTTCTGAAAAACAGTATGGTAGACTCTATCAAGAGCTTCAAGTCTGAAATGTGGGCATGGAATTTGTATCAGTGTTATCTTTAATAGTGAATACCCTAATAGCTATTTACTACTGAATAGTCTAAAAGTCCTGAGAGAATGATTGTGCATATTATGGTACTACATTCCCGCCATTAAAAATGGTTTATGAAGAATTTTTAATGATATGTAAATGTTCACTGTTACTGATGGACAAAGTTAATGAAAAATAGAATTTAAAAGTGTGTGATCTCAATCATAAAATAGAATTGAATAGAAAAATAGACAAGTAAAGAAGCCAATTTTTTCATGTTTTTAAAATCTTTGTACATAGTGTAGTCTACAGTATACGTGCATATATATACATATTTTTATATATAAAAAAATACTGATCAAAACTATGGTTTTAAAAATTGGTGAGGGTTTTTTTTTTTCTTTTTCATCTAATTGTTTCTGCTCTTAGACCAGCTAATCTAACTGGACAGCCTAGATAGATTTGTGAAATAGAATAAAACTTGGTGGTTTTTCTTTACAAAGAAATGATTGTAGCCTGAAGTTTTAAAAGCAACACAGAAATAAAGAAGGAAGTAACAACCGAACAAAGCCAGTTTTCCCCGTTACAAGAAATAAGGACTTCAAAGAGAGTTGGCATCATCAGTGGCCTTGAGCCATGTGCCCACCCAGCCTGGAGAGATGCACCCGGGCTTCTTGGAACCCTGTGGGCCCACCGTGCAGGCATGGCTGGGACATCTCTCCCCACAGCCTCTCCACCTGCTCTCCACCATTAGAGGCTTCTGTAGACTTCCTCTTTCCAGGGAGCTTTGTCTTTGATCAAAGCACTGTAAATTTAGATGGATGACTAACCTAGAGTGCAGGCTGCTGCCATTCCAGCGTTGATAAATGTACCCATTTGCCATCCACATGCTCCATAGCTTGCAGTTCCTTTCTCTGGTACTCGCAGTCACTGAAATCATGTCATTAGCCTCAGTCTGGCTGCCAGATAGTTCAGTTGCTTTTGAAATACTGTTCTTGCAGTAGCGATTCATTTATTTAAGTACTAAAAAAAGGCTTACAGCTTTATTTATATAATATAATTTTGCCTAGAGATATAATGTTTTTGTCTGGGTTAAATAGGTCCTAAATTTGCAACTGAAATGGATGTTCTTGAAAATTATTTTTTTACTAAATACTGATTTATCAAGCTCCTGAAATTTAACTATCACCTTGCTTGCACTTAGTAATTTGCATAGGCCAAGATTGATGATCCCCGGCCTTTTTTTTCTTAGAATAAGCAACCCTCAGAGTTCCAATAAAAATTTTACATTTTGACTTTGAAATAAGCTGATGAATAAAAGGAGCTGGTATATGATCAGCTGTTGCCACTGGGAAAATGGATGGTAAACACTGGAACATGTGAGAATGCCATTATTCCTGAATCACTGAAAAAGCTAGCAGCAGTGACTTCTGAAAGCTCAGGCCCTGAGCTCCCGAGCAACACGTTCCTGATCACTGGCCGGGATATCCTGGCTCTGTGAGCAATGCCCCTCGCACCTCCATGTCAAAACCATAAGAGAACAGTGACAACACCTGGAGAGGTGACTGCTATTGATTGTAGCTCCCTTATGTGATAATACCAACTCACACAAGAAAGTGCCTGCCTGCCATACCAAGCTTCTCTTTACCGTCTTGGGTCTTAGTAGAACTACAAATTGTCAATATGAAAATCTCATATTAGTCATGATAAATAATGGGACCAAGTTAAGATATTAGATTATTGTATAGAGTACATTTGAAAGTAAAATAGAAGATAAAGCTTTTAGAAGCATCTGTTATTAAAATGTTTCTTTAAGTGCATTATGAGTCTAATAAGCTTTTGCTCTTACACCAGGTTATCTGTGCAACAGTTGCATTTGGAATGGGGATTGACAAACCCGATGTGCGTTTTGTGATCCACGCATCTCTCCCTAAATCTGTGGAGGGCTACTACCAAGAATCTGGCAGAGCAGGACGAGATGGGGAAGTATCTCACTGTCTGCTTTTCTATACCTATTATGATGTGACCAGACTGAAGAGACTTATACTGAGTAAGTCCTCTTCAGTCTCATGATAATAGTAATCTACTCCTGCTGTTGTGGTAATTTAGGTCCACTTTTCCTTAAATAGTCATAGAAAAATAGAGGTTTTATTTTAGTCATTTTTATGATAAAAGTATTACGTGCTTGTTATATAAACCTCAAATGATAGACATGTATCAGACAAGATTTCCAAACCATGTTTTGAATACACTCCTGCCCTAAGAAATAACTCCAGTTATTTGTTGCCTTTCTGTCTTTCCAGACCTAGTTTCTACATGTATCCTTACATATAATGCATTTTTCAAACATGCAGAAAGGTAAAATGGGAAAAATAATGAACTCTCACAGGCCACCATCCAAGTTAAGAAATAAAAGCTTCTACATTTCCCCCTGCTATATCATCTCTCTACCTGCCGATTAGAGATAAGCAATATCTTGTATTTGGTGTTTACCTTTACCAAATGTATGTATTTTACAATGTAAATAGGATTATGTTATATGTGCTTTTTTATATACATAGTGACCTGATTTTTTTCAGTCAACACTAGTATAATTATGACTCCAATTAATAAGCATAGCTTGACTACATAGAATTCCATTGTATGGTTATTCGTATTTATTTAACCAAATCCCTTTTAATAGATACTTAGATTGTTTATTGTTTTTCACTGTTATCAAAAAATAGTGCAGTATTAAATATCCTTGTACAGATATCTTTGGGCATTTGTGCAATTATATAGGATAAATTTCTAAAGTTAGACTTGCTGGGTCAAAGTGAATACATATTTTAGAGTTTTATTATGTCCTTTCCCATTTTTCTACTGGGTCGTGATAGTTAAGTACATTTCCTAAATATATGTGCCTATTTTGAGACCACTTTTGAAAGAACTCTGGTAGAGATACTGAGCCTGGGAAATGGCACTTACCAAGCCCTGTGCCAAATAATGTATCACCTTATCTGCTCGTAACCACTGGCTTTTGAGATAGAGTTAGTCCCATGAGAAAGTGAGCTTCAGAAAGGTTTTGTAACTTGCCCCCGACAGCACCAGTGTGGTGGCAACAGCAGCAGTGGTAGGTGGAATGGTAGTGCTATTTAGAGATAGCATTTCTCTAGCACTTACCATGTGCTACTGTCTTAAGTACTTTACATATGTCATATCATTTAATCTTCACAACTAAAAGATGCTACTATCACTCATTTTACAGAGAAGGAAAATGAAATACAGAGCTGGTAAGTGGCAGAGCCTGATGGAACCCAGCTTCTTCAGATTTCAGAGTCCATGTCCCCTGCACTGTACCAAGATGATTCTCAGTGAAAAAATGAAACTTAAACCTAGTGTGTCCATTTGTGTTTTTAAGCAGAACCTATATCAAGTTAGGTCCAAACATTTTAATAAGTATGAAAGTCCTAAACACTTAGCAGCCATTTGGAAAATATAACTCATAACTAGGAGAAAAATTTTTTAAATTTTATTCTTAACTAACCACAATTGTTTACAAATGGAAAGTATGTACATGTTATTCTCAAAACTTGGAATCAGATTGGATACCACTACCCTCATTTATTCTCTGCTTCTCATTGATTCTCTGGAGGTACTTGTTTTTTTCAAGAATTGCCAAAAATTCAGCTTCACAAAGATGTCATTGAAAGGAATGTAGCACACCAAGAACTAGCTCAAATTAGTAGATTGTGTGATGCTCAACAGATGTCAGGTATTGCTGCGTCTCCCGAAAATATGAAATACCCTGCTAGTGCCCTGTGAGTTCACTGCAGCACCCTGGGCTCCTTGGCACACAGTTTGAGAACCACTGCCTTAATCACTGTGACCCCAAATACTCAGGGAGGTGCGTGGCTCACTAATTAGTTCCATGCTCTGCTTTCTTTGGCTGTTGAGCACGTGCTTGTCTGATAAATATAGTAAACATAATGCAAATCATCATTGGGAATAACAAAAATTTGCAAAAAAAAATTTCATGTACTCCTGACAATGTACATTTATACCTATAAAGCCAAAATTTTGAGGGATGAACATAAATATTCAGTTAATTATAATACAAAATGAAGTCACGTTGATACATATGCTATTAATTTTATTTCATTTAATATTTAAAGCTATATGAATCTATTCTAAATCTTTCTGTGATAGTCTCTTATATTTTTCTGCTCTTATAAGTATATTTTGCTATGTTCTTCATCTCTTTTAGTGGAAAAAGATGGAAACCATCATACGAAAGAGACTCACTTCAATAATTTGTATAGTATGGTACATTACTGTGAAAATATAACAGAATGCAGGAGAATACAACTTTTGGCTTACTTTGGGGAAATTGGATTTAATCCTGATTTTTGTAAGAAATACCCAGATGTTTCTTGTGATAATTGCTGTAAAACAAAGGTAAAATAAGAAAGTTTTAAATTCTTTGTAAGGAAATTGCCAAGATTTTTTATTCTCTTAATTTACAAAAGTTAAATGACAGTAGTAGCCCTCAAGGGATTAGACAAGGGAAAGAAGGCTTCCTCCCTATAGTAGTTTATTGCTCAATTTTTTTTTTAAACACCCACAGCACCTGGTATTCCTAGGTGGTATCCCATCCAAGTACTAACCAGGCCCGACCGTGCTTAGCTTCTGAGATCAGTCTCTATAGTAGTTTAGGATAGAAACATTTTAATATTCTGTGGAATATCTTTAGAATTAGAAGCCCATAAAAAATATACTGGATCTATCCAAAATACTTAGGTTGTATATATACACTGATGGTTATGGGATTTTAGAAATATCGTTAATCTGTAAATATTCAAAAAATCCAACATGGGCAGATAGAATATTTTTAGTTCAACTCTAATCTGTACTGAAAGACCTCATTCTCAAAAGAAGTAAAATAACTAACTGATGTACAGTGTGTTTGGATTCAGATCAATTAGATT
Organism: Pteropus medius; assembly: GCF_902729225.1. Taxonomy (NCBI): domain Eukaryota; kingdom Metazoa; phylum Chordata; class Mammalia; order Chiroptera; family Pteropodidae; genus Pteropus; species Pteropus medius. The sequence continues at coordinate 3,646,009 of NW_024355206.1, read as the reverse complement.
ACTCTATAAATTGGTTTTTTGAAAAACTAAAGAATAATGGCAATAGCTTCTGTATGAGTTTGCTATCAGATGTTCTAAAAAACCTTGAGAGGTAGTTAAATTTAATTATTGGACACTTTATTGTACCTATTATGATAATTCTATGTTTAAATGTCTACTGTACTTTCCAGTTTCACACTTGATATATTACTTGAAATGTTCGTGTAGGGTGCTGGGCATTCACAAATGAACGAGGTGTGAGCAAATTCATAGACTGGAGGGGAGTTACATATATGTATTAATATCATCATACAATGTGGTCAGTGTAGTTACAAAGATACGTAGCACTAGCCAGAGCAAAGGTGACTGTGACTTACTCTCTCGGGATGGAATCTGCGGACTCATGGCCATCTCCACTCACTGTACCTCACTCTGCAGACATTGCTAATCAGGTCCTTCATTCAGTAAGTATTTATCGAGTGACTGCTTTATGACAGGCACTGTTCTAGGAGTTTGGGATACATCACTGAACAAAACATAAAGATCTCTGCCCTTAAAGAGCTTACATCTAGCAGAGGGAGGCTGAGGACAAATAATATACATAATAAGCACATGTTAAGAGGTAAGAACTGTGGTGAAAAGCACAGCAGTGCAAGGAGTCAGGGCTAATGGATGGAATGTGGAATGCAATATTAGATAACGTAGTCCAAGGAAGTCTTATTGTGAAGGCGATGCCTGAGCAAAACCTTGAAGAAGGGAGTTAGCTGAGCAGCTCTCTGGATATGGGCATTCTTGGCTGAAGCCAAGAACAAAGGTGCTGAGGTAGGGACGGGGGCGGGGGAGGCATGCCTATTTGAGGTATAGTAAGGGAGACTGTAGCTGAACAACGAGTTAGAGAAAAGGTAATGGCAGACCAGAGCAGTAGCTGGAAGGCTCCGTAACTGAAAGAAAGGAGTGACCCTCAGCCGAAATGTTTAGGGAAGGCTGTCTGGCAGGGATGTTCATATTGAGTTATTGTGTCTCTTGGATCCAGGAATTCTGAAAAGAGGCTGGTGGTTATACATTTGGGAGTGGTTAGCTTATAGATGGTAATTAAAGCCATGAGAGTAGATGAAATCTCCAGGGGTGTAAGTTTAGACAGAAGAAAACCAAAGACATTAAGAGATTGAGGAAAAGAGAAAGAACTAGGAAAGGAGACCAAGAAAGAGCTAGTGAGATCAAAGGAAAACCAAGAAAACTAAGTGTTTCAGGGAGGAGGGAGTGCTAACTAGACAAGTGCTGCTGCTAAGTCAAGTACAATAAGGACAGGGAATTCACCACTGGAGTTAGTACCGCAGAAAGCATGGTGACTGACTTGACCAGTTTCGGTAGAGTAGAGAAAAATTGGAGACAGTGAATGCTTCAAGGATGAACAGAGAAATGAAACAGTAGCTGACAGAGAAGTGGGGTCAAGAAAAGACATAAACATTTGTATGCAGATAGGAATGTTCCTTCAGGGGATGAAAAACTGATGTGTATGGAGAGGGGAGAATTGCCGAAGCAATGTCCTTGAGCAGACGAAGAGCTTGGGGTCTAATACGTAAGCAGAGAGATTGGCTTGCTTGGGTAGTTCATCTCTAATAACAGGAAAGATGAGAAAATACGGGGCAGATGCTGGTGGTAGGTGTAGTGAAGCAAGTTTGTGAAATCTCTCATTCTGATTGTGTCAGTTTTCTCAGTGAAGTAGGAAGCAAGGTCGTCAGCCGATAGTCAGGATAAGAGAAGGGATTGAACAGAAAGAAGAAAGTATGACACAGTCATCTAGGACAAGGATCAGCAGACTTTATCTTAAAGGGCCAAAGAGTAAATATTTTAAGTTTTGGGGCCTTAGAATCGTAATCCCTGCCATAACTACTACTCAGTTCTGCTGTTTTAGCCCCAGAGCAGACATAAACATAAGTGCATAAATTTTCCATGGCTGTGTTCCAATAAAATTTGATTTATGAAAAACTAAGGATGTATGATGGTTACCTGGTAGCATTAAGGGTCTGCTTGAGGTTTATGGCCATGTATTAAAAGTGCAAACCATCAACGTGGTTGTATGTGTTTCTCAAGCCATGTTCAGCTACGAAGGTACAGGCATGGATGGTGGAGAACTGCATCTAATGCGTTTTGTCAGACAATGTGATGAAGTGACCTAAGGGCAAGGCAGCTGAAGGTTTATAAAAGGCAGTAGTGTAATGATTGGCTGTGGAATTCAAACTGAGTTAGAACATCTAAGGATGAAGTTCAGTGGATAGGCAATTCCAGTGGACTGTTGGAGTGAAAATACTAGATGGTGTGAATTGGAAAGGTAGGAGGTAGTGGTCAGAGAATGAAGGGTTGCCATTATTAATTAGGCAAAGGTAGTGGGTGTGACAATGGGAGTGAGTGGCCGAGGTATGTGGAAGACAGGATCATTGCAGCAGAGGAGATTAAGATGCTGAAGGCCAAGATATAGAAGAATCATTTCTGTGTGCTAAGTCACCAAGAAGTAAGGCAGGGATGACGGAGAGAGTGACAGGGCACTCTTTCGTGATGATTATAGATAGAACCTCAGAATTAGTACTAATTATTTGTGTAAGACAAGAAACCTAATAGTCTTCAAGTTATTGGAATATAGCAGATGAAAAACGGATTAGAAGATGGAGGAACTAACTGCATATTTAGAAGGACAAAATTGTGATACAGCTTTTGAGAACTTCAGGTGGTTAATATTAGTTCATAGAGAACTACGATAGATTAAAGCAGAGAGATCACATAGTAATGGGGGGCTTTAGAAAATAGGCAGAGTTTGGAGACACCTGAGGGGAATGAGAAAGGGAACGGACAGAAAATAATAAAAAGAATTGACTGTGACACCAAATGCCCAAAAGAGATTAGAACTCATAAATTTGCTTGCTTTTCATCCTGGGATTCAGTATTCAGTGACAGAGCACTGTTCAAGGAAGTATGAAGGTTCTTGTTTTGTTTTTTTTTAAAGAATATTCTTTAAGGTACTATCAGATAATTGAAAAACAAGATGTATGTGTGTGAGACATAGTAAAATAGATATAGTAGAGTGCTAATTGTTCTAGACACAAGGCTAATATAAGAACTTAGAAAAGAATAATAAACATCTGGAACTTCCTTGGTTTTTGGTCTGAAAATAGTTTATTATGGTTTAATATTACAGTTAGAATTAAACCTTAGCTATCTTGGTATCATTATCTTAATTATAGTGGAAGGTAATCTCTTTTTATTTATAGGATTATAAGACACGAGATGTGACTGATGTTACAAAAAACATTATAAGATTTGTTCAAGAACATAGTTCATCACAAGGAACAAGAAATATAAAACATGTAGGTCCTTGTGGGAGATTTACTATGAATATGCTTGTCGACATTTTCTTGGGTAAGTCAACTGATTTGTTATATATATAAAACGTCTGTTCCCATTGTATCCGTTGAAATTGAACATCTAAAGAATTCATTATGTACATAGAAAAAATCTCTTTTGTGTATTTTCTTGCAGAACTTAAGGATTTCAGAGTAAAACCTTTTCAAGTAACGAAAAAATCAGCTTTAACAAATTATGCCAATTATTGTTATAGAATTTATAAGTCACTAGGATAAGGAGTTCTCACATACCAAAAAAAAGTCATAAAGCTTATACAGTTTCATCTGAGTGAGTGGAATATAACTTGCTTAGGGAATTACCCATTGACTGGCTTTCAGTTCAAGATGGCAGCATGAGCATAAAAGTATCTCTTTTTTTTTTGCTTGAGCCCTTGTTAAAATAATGGTAAGGAAGTAAATTGAGGAATTAAATCCATAATGGCAAGGAGAACCAGAGAGAGACCATCATCAGAGTACAGAGTTTTTTAAAATCTTTTAGGAAATGGAGAGAAGCATATTGACAAGTGGAATTAAATGCAGTAAACCACAATGCAAAATAAATGTAGGAGAGAACTGTAGCAGAGGAGGGACTATCAACCAGGCAAAACCCTATTATCAGTATGCTTAAAGTCTCGAGGTCCAGAGAGTGGGAGTGAAAGCAGGGGACGCAAAAATAGGAGGGGGCAGTTAAAAGAGTATGCCCACAGAAGAACTGCATAGAATACCAGCCTGGCACTGATTCTGGAACTTATAAAACTGCCTAAAGACAAGAAAGGCAACTGAGAGACCAGATCCCCCTAAGTGGCATTTGAGGGCCACGCAGCCCACCTAAAGTCTGGTCCCACCTACTTACTCTAAAGCAAACCTGATAACTGGATATCCCCATTCATGGGAGGAATTTGGAGAGAAATAGATCTAGATATAACAGAGGAAATGTACCTAAAAAGTTTAACCTGGACCCTGAAGGTTTTATATAAATCGACAATCAAGAGAAAGACCGAATAAGTGGAGTACTTGACCCTGGGGATAGAGATAACTTAGAAAATAGACAATAGCTAATAATAGAACGTTATGGAAAAGAAAAACGAATGAGAAATAACTATTAAAAGTTTTAAATGGTTGACAGTAAATTTAGTGGAAATGTTGGAAGATAAAGTCTAGGAAGTCTAAGACCTGAACAAAAAAAATATATGGAAAATAGAGAAAAAACATAGATCAGTTCTTAAGAGATATGAAATCTGAAAAATTTTTTGAAATGGAAAATAGAGGGAATTATCAAACCAAAGATATAAGAAAATTTCCCAGCGTGAAAGAGAAAAAAGCTTTCAGATTAAAATGCCCACTGAATGCCAAATCAGATGCTTTATAAGATGAGATTTAAGAATACCAAGACTAAAGAGATATTGGGGATGAAAAACTTCCTCTACCCTGTTATATTTAGTATTTGGGGGCCTGCAAATTAAACTGGCGAAAGACAGATTTAATCACGTATGGAAGGGAGTTCACAGAAAAATGTAACTCAGAGGGGCAGTTAGACTTTGGGGCTTGTGTACCATCTTAACAGGGGAGGATGAGAGGGGAAAGGACACTTAGAAGATAAATGATTTTTTGGAAAGATAAATGGGCCCTTAAGAGAATAGATAGGAGGGAGATATGATAGCTTTTGTGGCAACGTCTATTTAAATGTGATGTGGAGACTTCTCATCTCCAGTGATAAGACTCAGTCTTCCTGGTGGCTCCCAGGGAGGGGATTTATGACAGTTGAGTTCTTTAGGGGATCTGTGCTATCTGGCAGGTAAGAGATTTTTATATCACCATGGCACATTCTGGACCCCTTCATCACTAATCTCGAAAGCTTTGGAATGCAAAAACAGAAACCAAAACCAAACTGGCATCAGATTAATATCAGCAACCCTGGAGACTAGAAGGCAAAGAAAGTGAGTGCACATCATAAACAAAGGAAGTGACCTATGGGTCCAGTGAGAAGAAGTCCCAGAAACACAGCTATGCGGCAGGTTTAGTAAACATTCTGTGTAGATTGTAACAGAAAGTCAAGAAAAATGGGTCCCAAGCAAAATCGAACTAAAGTATAAGAATAAAGAAATGAAATTTTTTACTGATGACAGTGAACACAAATATTACTTCTTAAAAAAAAAAAAGGAGAAAGGCACTTAGAAACTCCAGGGGAAAGAATAGACAGGAGAGCCAAGGTCCAATGTAAAACAAAGGAAATTATTACACAATTTTGAGTAATTGATAAGATCTACCAAAAAGTAATCCATTTGTCTAGATCCAGTAAACATCTTTCTTAGGGTTGTACAAGATGACATTCCAAGTGAGGAAGGAAACTTGTCGTAAACACCGTTGATTCGCTACAACGGTTGAAGTCAAACTTGTCGTAAACACCGTTGATTAGCTACAACGGTTGAAGTCAACGAATAGCCTTAAACATGGTTAGAGAACAGGACAGGATATAGGTGCTAATCTTGATGACATAAAAATTAAAATACAGTAAATAAAAATAAAGGAAAGGAGTACACAGAAGGCCTGGAATGCTGATAACCTACATAGAGTGGAGGGAGAGTGGTCAGCGGTTCCATCTAAAGCTACAGAATTATTGAATAGATGAACCAGTATTATATAACTAGCAAAACTGGGGGCAGGGTAAAGTGACAAGAGTGATGTGAATGAGATAAAGCCTCATCTTTCATAGCTGGGGCATGGTCAATAGATGAATGTCAGGTGGTGCCTGGCTAGTGGAATGACAGCAAGGGTTAGGGCTCAGTGTGGAGGTAACCACAAGGACCGAAATCAAAAGCTGTCTTGGAAAAGGGAAGTGAGGCTGGGGAGGGCAAGGTGGGACAGAGGAATGTTGCATAAGAGTGATACACAATCAGTCTACATTGCAATATGTAGAAAATCAAAAAATACAAATAACTCTAGAAATAACTGCTAATATTTTAATGGGTGTTTGCTCACAATCACGTATTTATCATATTGTACATATATCATTTTTACATAACAAGATATAAGCATTTTCTTAATTTTTTATTTTCAAGTAGTTTTTAATTATATTTTAGCATAGTGATGAAACGTATCTAAATGATCTTATTTTAGGGCATATTTTTCTATTGTAAATCATGGTGTGTTAAATAGTCTTTTAAATACACATTTAACTGTATCTCTGATTCTACCTTTCATTTAGGTACCTAAAAAGATTACTAAATCAAACATTTTTATGACACATTTTTCATTTCTCATTAGCTCTTTTATGTTTTTAAGAAAACTGTTTCCTCCAGCTTTCTTAGTTATCCTCACTCCAGGGTTGGTCCACATCGCCCAGCTCACCATTACCAGAGCAGTAGTCCTGTAATGTGACATTCAGGGATAGAAATCACTTGAAAGAACAACTTAAATCATTCAACATATATGACCAGAAATCATCTGAAATTTATAATAATGTAGTTATTTGGACCTCTTAAAATAGAGCTAAAGCTTTACAAAGTAACTTAATTCTGATCATCAGTGTCACAAGGCTTCCTGACTAGATTGTTGTAATAAAATAGTGTTTACAGTGCAGACATTAGTAATTAGAGGAGCTGGATGTGAAACCAGAGATCCAGCCCAGTGTGGTGTCCTCAGCCAGCAAGGGGAGGAGGGAAGTGTGCAGTCAGTGTACTTTGGTCTGGAATTTCTGGAGGCTTCATTTGTGAGGATGACAAAGAGTTTGGACTTAAATACTTTGATTGTAAACGAGTGGTGATCTCAGTATAGAACCATAGATAGTATTTATAAAATTGATCGTCAAAATTTTTTTGTAACTAGATTAGTAATACACAGTTATCCTAATGGAGCACAGTGATGTGAAGCTGTTAAAAGTTTACATAAACTCTTTCTTTGATTTCTTTGCTCTGATATAATTTCATAAGCTATAAATGCAACATCCAAAATGATAAACTTTAATCTGCTGCTGTTTTTCATAAATGCGTGTTATAAAAAGGTGAGGAAAAGTACATAGAACCATAGAAATTTTAGAATTTTACTCATAGATATTCTCATTTTATGGAAATGAGTATCTGTGCCATGGGTTTTCCTGTGGAGTAGATTTTTCTGTTCCATTTATCCAGACCTACCCATAAATTACTTTTTAAGCTTCTCCTATTAGAGGTTTATGATGTACCTACATTTACTGATCTAACTTCTTATACCTTCTCCCCAGGGAGTAAGAGTGCAAAAATTCAGTCAGGGTTGTTTGGAAAGGGGTCTACGTATTCACGACACAATGCCGAAAGACTTTTTAAAAAGCTGATACTCGACAAAATCTTGGATGAAGACTTATATATCAATGCCAACGACCAACCAATTGCCTATGTGATGACTGGAAGTAAAGCCCAAACTGTACTAAACGGGCATTTAAAGGTACGGTATTTTAAATGTTTATTTTATTATTTCACAATGAGTGGACAAAAACATATTACCACAAATTAAACTGTCTTTTCCAAAGCTTCTGGATGCTGAATTTATTTATACTGTCCTATATGAATATATCTGTTCCTCTTAATTTGGGAAGAGATCTTAAAATTGAACTCAAGTAATATAATACCTGTCAAAATGAATTTAATGGGTTATCAGATCACTAAATTGTTTGCTAAATAAACATTTATCAAGAAGTTAGTCTTTGCTAGACCTTTAAGGTATAAAGGTGGACAGAGCCATAACAGAAATAAAAAACCAAACAAAAAAAATACACAGTTAAGCATTAAGTAAAGCCTCTATTTGGATGCAAGTATGCATACACCCACTCTGATGATCTCTTTCTCTCTCACAAAGGTAGACTTTATGGAAACGGAAAATTCCAGCAGTATTAAAAAACAAAAAGCCTTGGTGACTAAGGTGTCTCAGAGGGAAGAGGTGGTTAAGAAATGTCTTGGAGAACTTACAGAAGTCTGCAAAGCTCTGGGAAAAGTTTTTGGTGTTCATTACTTTAATATCTTTAACACTGCTACTCTCAAGAAGCTTGCAGGTAGGTGTGTGTGAGTCATCTGTTACGTGGCATAAATTAATAGGCCAAAAATTAATCTTGCTAAAAAACTTCTTAAGTGTATAAATATATATCGGTCTTTTGTATTATTTTCATTTAACCTCTAAATTGAAAGTTCAGAAGCAATTTAAACTTATTCTTGACATAAAATATACTCTGTGAGATATATACAGTAATTTGTTATTTAGACAAATTTTATGCTTTTAATTTTATATTTTCCTCTAATGCTGGATGTTAGAATATGGATAATTGCAATCTTGAGCACCAGATGTCACTTAATGATTTTGTGTCCATTTTTTGCCTGCTTTTATGATGTTTAGCTATGCTGTGTACAAATGTCTTTGCAATGAAAAGCTAAAACATAATCTCCTTATGAAAAGAGATTATGTTTTATGTTTCTTTGAATCTGGGTCTGGCACACTTCTATGTGTTTAGTTAACAAATACTTGCTGACCTGAGTTATTTCCATAACTTCAGATAGTTCAGCCAGAATTCTAATAGTAAAGTCTCTGGAAAATAAGTTGTCCCATAGTTGACTGAGTAGTGTACATTACCTTCCATGGTCTTCCTTATAAAATTTCATAATCAATACCTTCTCTCTTTTCTATTCTCCTACCACCACAGGTCATTATGGTACTTCATCAACTCTAAGATGCCATCTATTTTATGAACTATTAAGAAAGAAAAAATTCTGCTGATTAAACTGTTAACAGTGCTTGTATTGAAAAAATTGTTTTGACTTATTTAGATACAGATTTTTATCATATATAACTGCACACACATGAAGAATGCATAAAATCAAAGTGAGTTAATTTAGGTACTTGTAAAAATTCACGTTCAAAGCCTGACTCTTCCGAATAATTTTTTGACTCAGTTGTCCATGTCTTTGTTTTTCCTCATATTGCTGAGAATGTTAGTGATACAACCTTTTTAGTGTGTTCCACCCTTTTCCCAAATATTTTAATCAAAACCCTGTCACCCATTCTGATTTGGTGGTGATGTGTTCTTGATAATAGCACGAAGTGTCAACGGAAGTTTACACATCAGATGTAACACTGCTTTATCCACTTTAGGCATCTTTTTTTTTTAAGTCATGTAAAGCACTGGTTGTTGCTTGCAAGAAACTATGGAATTGTGGTCATTTCCTCAAAAACAGATACTTGTTTTATTAATGCCAAATTTATTCCCCATTACTCTGTTTCTGAGGTTTTCTGCATTTACAGTTACTTTTTCAACACTAATCACAGTTTAGTCTCTTGATAGACATTTCATGTGACATTTAAACTCAGCAAATAAGGAACTATCACTGCAGTCACACTGTAGACATGTTGACAGTACTAGTAGTTGTGACTAAGTTCTCACGTGCACAGGCAGTAACAACCGCAGTACAGCTACCATTCAGCCATCAGCACTTGTAAGATATATCCTGACCACAGGAAAGCCAAACCATGAAAAAGTGTCTTAGAATTGATGAAATGTAGGCTTTTGTTCCTCAGCTATTAGTGTGATTTCTTAACTGTTCTTCTTAACTCGAGAGATGAACATGATATGCATTTTAATCTTTCAAAAACTCTGCTAAAACTTCAGCAGCTCTCCAGATAAAGTGCAAAGTCTATCAAGGATCTGCATTTCTACTTGCCTTTCTCACTTATCTTCCACTAGCCCTCTCCTTAAACCTTCTGGTCTGTCCCACAGGTCTGTTCCTTTTCTTTTAAACATAGAAATGATGTGAAAGTCACAGATTCGAAACCCACCCTTTGCCCAGGGCTAATACATAGGAATTACTACTCCCTCACTCTCCATAGCCAGTGCATCAGCGACTCCTACAGACTCGCCTCCAAAACACATCCGAATCAATCTTTTCTCCATCTCTACTTCTGCATCCTAGTTCACTGCATCCTCGCTTGCTCCTCTGGCCTCCCAGTTTCTACTCTTTCCCTTACAGTCTATTTTCCATACAGCAGCCAGAGTGATCTTTAAAATGTCAGGCTTGTCCACACTGATGCAGTCTGTATGCAGAAGTCTCAATGGCCTACTCATTAAAGTCAGAATACCCACTTCACCTCACATGCAGAAAGACAGGGAAGAATGGGACTGGGTTGTGGGGGATGTAAAAATTCCTTTCTGAGGAGGATATACGAGTCTAGAGGAGCTGGAAATATGAATGCATTCGCCATGGTCTTCGTTGTGAGGACAGAGTAAGGTCTGGTTAAACTCTGAGATACGCTGCACAGGTCCTCCCTCTGGTGTCCTCCACGTCCTGTGCTCTCGCCCCTTCTCTGCCCTGACTTAACACACCTTTGCTGCTGGAATTGGTTGATGGGCTCCTGCCCTCTGGGCCTGTCTGCCGCCTCTGTTGGCACCAACAGCCTTGTAGAAAATTAGCCCATGTGCCCAGTGCTCTGCAGTTAGTTGGCACTTAACAGACATGTGCTGAATGGATGAATGAGCACGAATTCAGTGGGTTTTCTATGGGTGGTAATTTAAATTCCTAATTTTATGTCCATGCACAGAATCTTTATCTTCCGATCCTGAGGTTTTGCTTCAAATTGATGGTGTTACTGAAGACAAACTGGAAAAATATGGTGCAGAAGTGATTCCAGTATTACAGAAATACTCTGAGTGGACATTGCCAGGTTCAGTATATAGCCAAATAAGTATTTTTTAATAGCTTGTTTTAATGTTAAGTGATGCATCTCACCAGATTAGAATTCTGTGGGTACCGGGTTGTATTCATGCTTCCTACACCTTGTCACACTGACACTCAAGCGCTCTGGGCAGCCCCCACTGGTGTGCCAGGCACCTCTTAGAGGACACTGGTGCTTAGGTCCCTGGGTGATGCCAGCTACTGAACCTAATAGAACCCAAAGGGGGACCCTTTAGCCCAGGAGTTGGTGGTTCTGTTAAGGCAAATGCCCGAGGAGTCAGGAGCACTGGGTGCAGATCCCAGGACTGCCACCAACTCGTTCTGTGGTCCTTGGCAGGCCATAAATAACCACCCTCTTTGTGCTTCAGTGTCCTTATCTGAGGAAGGAACATGATATCTGACAAGCATGTCTAAAGATAAAATTCAAGTGTGGAGTTTAGATATTTTGGAAGAATGAACGTGGACTGCTAGATGATCTTATCAGCCATTGAAAGACTCTGCCCAAGTGAGTCATCATTAGCCGATGTTCCCAAAGGTTACATTAGGCCTGTCACGAAGACCTCTAATTACAAACCTTGTCACTGAGCTACAGAAAGCACTGACTAAGGGAAAATCGAGAACAAAGAAAGATGTTGTAGGAGACAGGACAGGTGCAAAAGTCTCATCGCCTCCTCTAACATACTGCTGCACGATAAGACTCAACAGGCTAAGATCAATGTTTTTCCTGTTTTTGTAAGGCACCACCGTGGGGGATTTTTCTAGAGGCTAATGGTAATGGTAAACAGGCTGAGAAATGAGTGAGCATGTGTTTCAAGTCCTGTCTGTTCATAATTGTTTTTTATCCATTAACAAAATGCTGAAAAGTAGGGTTTTCCTAAATTCCTGTGCATGGTTATTATTCTGTTGAAAGCCTTGCTTTGGCTACACTGACACTCTCTCAGTGGGAACATGTTTGTCTAGTACAGTAACTTGTTCGGAAGGGATTTTCCCACATCAGACAGGGCTGCTCTGTGGAAACAGCCAGTGTGGTAATGGTCGCTGCCACTACTCACAGGCACTGTGCCAAGAGCTCTGCCTATTTTGTATCACTCAATCCTCACAGCACCCATTTCACAGATGGAAATGGGTGAGGCTTTTTCATGTCCCCAAGGTCACACAGCTGGTATGACAGCGCCCTTCGCCCCAGCTGTAGTGCCTCCCTGCATGAACCATTGTTGTGAACCAGTGTTAGGGGGACAGAGTCCTTTGTGCTCTTCCTACCAGGCAGCATATCCCGTGGGTGAACCAGACCAGTCAGGAAATACCTTCCTTCAGAAAATGGAGATGGACCACTGTTGACCTGTAGGGAGATTTCATGTTCTTTGCGTGCCTTGGGATGTAAATGCCTGTGAAAATGACCATCTTTTGTGGAAATGTGTGCTTTCATACAGACCTCTTTCCTGCTTTGTACGTGAAATGTTCACAACTATTATGCAAAGAGATGTTTTGTCTTTGAAGAATAAAATGTCTAGAATTTTCTGATACTCATTTACAAAGTAACTGTTGTTCAAAGGTGAGGTGCAGAACGTAGTTGGTTATGTTACTCTTATACTGAGTTATTTTTTCAGCTTGGCATTTATTTAATGCGTTATACTTAACAGGATTTACTGCCCAGGCAGTAGCAGGGATGCAGGCCATACACACTAGTATGAGTTAAACCTGACATCTCTAGTTAAGTTAAAGAGTATCACATATTTTTAAATAAATTCTGATCCTCTTGCTTTAAAAAATAAATAGTCACTGAGCACTTTGGGGCTTTGTGAAGTAAAAAAAGAAATGATCAGTTCTTGCGGAATTGTCAAGTCTGTGTGGCAAGAAGACGCCAGGAAAGCAGGTAGGTGTCGGCCGAACTGTCTCCTGTGTTGTGCGTCTCCATGTAGACTGACAGCACTGGGACCAGCAGGGTATTACCAGTAAGTGTCTGAATTTTCCATTTGTAGCTGAGGACAGTTCCCCACGAATGAGCCCATCCAGCAGCAGAGGGACTGGAAGAATTAGCTCTGCGGAGTTCTATGAGGAAACACCCATATCTTCTCACTACTTTGCAAATAAAGCCAGAAATGAAAGAAAGAGGAAAAGGATGCCAGCCTCCCACAGGTCTAAAAGGAGAAAAAGTGGTTTCGGTGATCTCAAGACAAAAGCGTAAGTTTTGAGACCTGTTCTGCAATGTGTAAGGGAGAAGAGTACAGAAGTATAACTGCTCCGGTTTGCATTGAAGCATTTATTAAAATACACCATCGCTAACTGTTGCCTCTGCAATTAGTAGAGTGATTGTTAAGGTTTGATCTCAAGCAAAAACATTTGTTTCAGACTTTTAAAATACTTATTCCTGAGTTGATTATCACTAAAGTTTTCTAGTTTGTAAAAACTTCTCCAGTTTTGACCTTAACTTAGAAAAAAGCCTTTTTTTGATAATTGCTCTTCTTAAGAGACTTTTCCACCTAAAATACTACATACTAGCTGAATAAGCAAAGAGGTTTGCTTCCTCCTTGCTTTTATGATTTCATCAGTACTTGCTACACTGCTTTTATTGCTGCAGAATCTACAGGCCTCCAGCCCCGGCCCTTCACGAATACTAGGGAGAGCCCACCTCCCATCCTTTGCAGGGCAGCACAGGGGAGGCCACAGCAGGAAAACCAAAAGATGAGTCAGCCGGGCCTCTCTGGGGCTGTGTGAATGGTTTCCATCTTCCCTTTTCTACACGTGCCTGCCCCCTGGGCTGGGATACATCTGCTATGGGGCGCTATCTGCATACCCAGGAGGAACAAAGATAGCGTTGTCAGGTCCTGGGTGATAATCTGGGCAGCGTTCTTCATATGGCACTGTTTCTTTTCCTGTATTCTGCAAGAGCATCCTCTGTCCTTACCTTATAGGTAAGGTCTGGCAGGATCGTGACCATCCCATCAGTCTGGAGAATGTGGCCCTCAAATAACTGCAGGTTGTCACAGAAATGCGTACAGAAAAAGGGAAATAAGTCCTCAGTGAGCTCCTGCAAGCCCTTGTGTTTTTCTTTTGCAGTTTTTCTACCTCTTTCCTTCTGATTAATAAAAAGGAAAAATTGAGGGAAGAGAGGGGAAGGCACATGTTACCAGATTGTCATTTTCTTGTTAATTCCATAAACAAACATCTTGTATGTGCTAATCCTTCTGCATGGTACAGAAATTACAGGCATTAGTAAATGTTAGTTTAATTTTGTGGTTTTTAATACGCAAGTGACCAGCAGATGTTCTTCAGTGGAGACATGTTATTTTCTTCATTTAGTTCTCTGTTTTGGGAAATATTCATTTCCTTAGGAGCCCACACAGAGTAGGAGTCCAGCCCCCTGGGGTTTATGATGAGGAAGTTGAGGTCTGGCCTGAGGAAGGCTTATGCCGGGCTGTCCCCAACCTGGTCTCAATTTCACAGGGAGTCTTGCACACTGACTCGCCCACACCTGCCCAGAGCACATTTCTGCACATTGTCCATGGCGATTCCTTAAAAATGATTATGATTGTCTCGTTTTTACTTGTTAGAGCAAACCGTATTTTAGTGTTCTATTCATTGCCATCGGCTCCCTTATTCAGTTTTCACAACTTTTGTTTTTAAGAGTGAAGCACTTTGCCCTATGGCCTAGAACCTGTTCTAATAAGTAGGAAAGCTTACACTTGTTCCAAAGACAGTCCCAATTTTGATGCTAGTTTTTAATTAGCCTGTATATCTACGATGGAATTCTTCTCTAATCCCTGCTGACTAAAAACCAGTAAATTTCGTAACTTTTTTTTACCCTTGTAACAGCCTCTTTGTATCAGTGCTTCACTCTCCTCATTTCCACTGAAGTTTCCCACAGTTTCCACTCTGCTCACCTGGTTGAGAGTCTCTGCACAAGGACAGAATAATTGTGGCTTTTTGCCAGGGTCCTTAACTCTCCACCCTGCCCTCAGAGCTTTACATCTTCAGAATAACACACAATGAACCAGTTGTGTTCCTGTTCTCTAAGTGGGAGTAAAATGGATGGCGTGGTGAGATGGAGGCTGCTGCTGGCAGATTCATTCTGTAAATCAGCATAAACAGGTTTTTGCTCGGGGCTTAATTTCTCTGCAGGAAATCAGGGTAGGGAAGTTTAGGGCTGCTTCTCTGTGGATTTAGCAGATCTCTGCCAGTTCTGCAGTAACACTGCCCTGAAGCAGGAGATTAACAATGTTGAGAAACCGCTTTTCACCTAGCCCCACCAGAATGTCATTAACACAGAGTGGTGGCCCCTGAATTCAGAGATGGTAGGCCACTTGCTTACCCCGATGCTATGGAATTAGTGTTGGGCATGAATTCAGCCTAGTTACAAAGCAGCAGGAAATAGTTGTGTAGGAAAAAGGCTTCTATAGAGAATGCAGCTTGCTGTTATCCTTATAAACATGCCAGCCCTATGAATTTTTTTTTTCCATTTTATTTTGGGGGGAGGAAAAACATAGCTGTTATCTCCAGGTCAGTGAGGGAAGTGAGGTGCTGGAAGGACTTTGTAATAGGCTCTGGGCGGAGCTTCTTCCCCAGTTTTAAAGGCACTGAGTGGGAGATGCAAGCGTACGGAATTGGGAGGAGTGTAGGCAAGCCAGCGAGGTGCTGGCAACATGGCTGTGACAGAGACTTGCCAGACCCGAGCTACTCAGCAGGCCTCCCCAGGGAACCACGTCTGCAGCCTTCCCCCAGCTGGGGCTGGGCATGGACAGGAAGAGGCTCAGCTCTGCCCTGCCCCACCTCCACTCACCCGGCCCTTTCTCTGGTCTGTGAAGCACAGTAATTCCAGAGTATCAATTGTCCCGGGCACTGGGGGCCTTCAAACAAGGTACTCTCACTTTCTTTATTTGGTCAGAACAGATCTGGGAATGTGGATCTGGGCTGTGTTGTCCGGAGGGAGGGGTCTGATGAGAGGCTGTGAAAGGCGTGGGTGGAGAGAAGGCACATGGGGTTTGGTCTCAAGTCACAGAATTCAGAAACAGTTCTGGACAATTTAGGGAGACACATTTGTCTGAAGGGCAGTAGTCCTTTACCTCTCGAATTGTAAAGGAAACTGACCTTACCCCCAGGGGTATTTAGAGGCAGAAAATGCATAGAGACGTATAAGACCAAGGAAAATCATGGGTTATATAGCTCCGTCAGGTTACGAGAAGACTATCCACTTTGCATTATATTTAACATTTCAATTTTCTTTGTCACATTTTAGGGGGTCCACAACATGCAGAAAGACATCTTCTAAAACTAAATCCTCTGGTGTATTCGGACCGAGTTCAGCTGTGCGTGGTTCTCAGGCAGCATCAGGAGCCAGTAGAAAATTGGGGCTCATGGCCCCACCAAAGCCTGTAAATAGACCGTTCCTCAGACCTTCATATGCATTTTCATAACAACTGAACCTCAATGTACAGAGATTTTATATCTTATTTGTCAGCATCTGACCATCTGTGAATATAAAGCTGTTAGTTTCATTATACCGTTTGTAATTTTTACCCGTCTCTATTAATATTTAAATAAATGCTTGGGGTGACAGTTCTTATTTTTAAAATAAACATTTTCTTTTGAATAAGCATCATTTGCTGCCACTGCAAGCTTTGTGGCTGTTGTTTCTGAGAACGTCTGAAGCAGCAGCTGAATCATCTCAGTGAGAGAAATTCTCAGCACGACATGAAACACAGAAGCTGAAGGAAAAGACATGCATGGGATGTTATGAAACTAAAACTTTCTGCAGAAGACGAAATTAGAAGACAAATGACAGAGAAAATAGGAAAAACATATGACAAAGGATTAATGTCATTAATCCTTTAATGATGTTAAATCATTAAGAAAAAAAGGATAGCCCAGTAGAAAAAAGGATGTGAATTGGCTCTTCTCAGAAGAAATAAAAATGGCACACAAACGTGGGAAATGCTCAATCTCCCTAGTTATAAATATAAATGAAAGCAATGAGATGCCATTTTTTTGCCCATCGAATTGTTAACACTGAATAACATCTCAAAGTCTGGGATCAATCAGCGAGAACATGGTCAGCTACTCTGTTGGTGAGAATATATTAGATGTTAGTGTAGTCCTTTAGTATTGGGGGGCCTTACTTTTCAACACCCTCCATTAATAGGCTGATTGGCCAGAAAGTCTTAAAGTAGAATTTTGGCACCTGTTTTCAGAGCTCTAGTACCTCGTTTTTGGAGATATCTTGTCTCTTAGCTGTAGGTAATCTTAGTGACCTATTTGGGGCCCACTTCTCTCGACCTCACTCAAGAGGATAAAGCTGAGGAGGCCCTGCCTGGGCCAGAGACGTTGAGGACGGAGTTGGCTGGGAGCCTGTGGTTTCTGCCTGGAGACTCAGTACTGAGATGGACCTTGCACCCACCCCAAGGGGCCACCCTTGCAACTGCACACCTGCTGCCCATGGCCACTTGGGGCTTTGGGCTCTTCACTTAATGGAGGAGACTGGCTAGACAGGAGACTGCGGATGCCTCCCAGAGCTGACATTTTCGTGAAACTATCTTTCGAGTGAGTCCTGACTCGAGTGGCCAGGAGAACCTTCTCGGAGCTAGGGGAGGAAATGAAGGACCAAGTAGCCAGTAGTTGAGGCTCTTGGGATAATGTCCCCAGCGTGAGGTCACCTTGCAGAGTTGATGATGCACAAGGGTATCTGGCAGAAGGTCATACCCTTCCACCTACAGCAGCTCTGGCTTTGAGACGTGGGAGGCAGCCTCCACATAGAGCTGATGCTACGGATGTCGGGTCACTTCCTGGCTCTGGCCTCATTAATTCCGTTACTGAGGACCTCATCTGCCTGGACACTGGAGAAAGCTGTCACCTTAGAAGTGCCCACTGTGCCTCCAGAGACTCCCTGGGCAATGGGAAAGATGGATGAAGCAGTGTAGTGGGAGCCCCAAGGATAGAGTGCAGAGACTGTGAGCAGCCACAGCCCTGTCACCTGCGCCTTTCACCGTAGCCATGAGGACAGAGCTGACTCAGCGCCCCCTCAACAGGAACCTGAGGTCTGGAGACCTTTGACTAGCCCCGTGTCAAGTGGCAGAGCCAAGCCCCACACCCAGCTCTTTTTAAAAGTTCTGGGTTGGAACTGACTGCTCAATTTCTCAGGCTCCAGGAGCAGGCACAGAAAATGCAAGCGGCCTCCTTTGGTTCAGCCTCCAGTCTTTCCAGAACGCTGGAGAACGCCCCTCACACAGGGCAGTCTCAGGAGGACAAAAGCACACGGATTTGCCCTGAAACAAAACTGGGGCCTCTGGCAGCCACAGAGAGATAGTGAAAGCAAAGCCGCTCCAGGCTGGGCCCTGGTGGGGGCCCTCCGTGGGCACAGAAGTCACCGGCACCTGGAAAGAGGGTAGAGGACAAGTGCACCAGGGAGTTCCAGCCTAGGATGCTTCACTGGCCCACCCCCGCCATCACCCTCTGGAGGGCACTGGAAGGATTGGACTCTGACTCTCCAGCTGTACACACCCCCTCCCACCACGGGAACCCACTCCAGAGAGCCGACAGGTCCTTGCTCTTAATCTCCAGGGACAGAGAAGAAACTTGGAGAGCCTTCTCTGTGGCCAGGGCAGTTCCAGGAACTTTCATATAATTTAATTTACTCCTTTAATCCCTCTACCAGCCCTGGGAGGCAGGCCTGTGATACTAGGCTTTTTAATACAGAAACCAGAATTCAGAGAGGTTATGTAATTGCCCAAATCCACACAGCTAGGAAGCAGTAGTAAATAGAGTAACATATATCTTGTTTTGCCCTGAAGAGTCCCAGTACATATGCTGCCCTGGTGTAATAGTTAACAGTGTCCTTTCAATCTCGAAAATGCTCCAGTTTGGGCAATAAATTACAAGGAATCCAGGTCTGTGCTCTTTCCCTGGACAATTCAACCTCTCCCGGTCCACTTTTTCCATCCAGAACTCCAGAGCCCACCTGCTCAAAACTTTGGGCCTTGGGCCAGGCTCCAGGGACAGAAGCTGTAGAATTATCAGCCAGCACAGCTGAGCTGTGGTTTTTCTCCAGAAGGGGAAGCCGAGGCTGTGGTCTAGGCCCCCTTGCTCTTCTTAAGAAACTGCTGCTTCTCCTCCTACAGCTTGGAGCTGCTCCGAGCTCCCCAGCCCACCCTATCCGTGGGAGGCTCCCAGAGTCCCAGCCGGGCTCTCCAGCTCAGAGTGGCAGACATGGGGTTCACTGAGGCCTATGCTCCCACTCTGGCAGAGGCCTCTGGGCAGAGAGGATGGTAGCCTGTGGGCCCTTTATAGAGGCCAGGAGGGAGTCCCCAAGAGGCTCTAGCAGCCACTTGTCCCTCAGTGCAACAGCCATAGCCCCATGTAGTCTCAGGGTTCAAAGAAGCAAGCTGGTGGGATATGCTCAGGGACTCAAGCTCTGACCAGACCCTGCTAGGGGCTCTAGTCCATGGGTTCCGTCCTCGGTTGCCGTGAGGCAAGGACTCAATTTGTACAGCTTCGCAAGGCACCACCAAAGCTAAGACAAGCACCAGTGGCCTTTAGAAAGCTGTGCTCTTTTCTCCTGTTCTTCCCAGCCCCAGGACGGCTTTCCTTAGCCAGACCCCTGTTCTCTGTTGACAGGAGAGGAAGAAGGGAGGGAACAAAATCCCACAGTGGTTGTAGTGGGTGGCCGGGCCCCTGTTCTGTTCACTGTAGAGAGGATAGGATAAGAGGGGAATTAGAACCCCGAGGAGGCAAAGTGTCCCCCTGTCCCCGCCCCAGGCAAGGGTGAGGGCCTAAGCCTGGGTTCCTATGGCCTGAAGCTGTGGAAGATGGAACTTTGGTGTTATCACAGCATAATTCCACCATCCCACAAAGGATTCAGTGACTTAGATGGCTCCTAGGCCCAGGTGGGTATATGGGGGAGGGACAGAACTGTCAACATGCTTTGAAGATGTCCCAGAGAGACTGTGTTCCTGCATCAGTGATACCAACAGTCCCTACCCCTCTCAGGCAGGAGGACACTGTTGCCTGAAGGGTAAATTTGGAGGCTCCTGGTCTCATTTCAGCCCCCTGGGCTCAGGATCTATAGTGTATTGGGAGGGGAGGGCGTGTAGAGAGAAAAGTTGCTCACCAAAATATTAACAGTGGTAATTTTTACTCTTCTGAATGGCCTGGCTTTTTATAAGCTCTTTATTGGGGGTGGGGGGGTGTATATCATTTCCATAATGAGAATAAAGCAGGGGGACAGCCACTTGGCCACCTTGAGGACCCCATTCTTGAACAGAAAGCAATGCTTCCCCACTTGGCCACCCTCCTCACTCTGAGGGGACAAGGGCCCTGGACTGTTCATCTGCCTAGTGGCCATGGGGAGCATAGCAGGAACTTCAGCTCAAGTAGAGGGTACTGCACAGGGGAATTGGGACCCAGCTGGCCTGCAAGGACCGCTACTCCACAAGTCCTGCCACTCCCTCCAATCTTTCGCTTAGGTCTGCACTTCGCCCCAGACCTGGGTTCTGGCCCAAAAGACCTGGCACACAGCAGGTGCCTAACAACATTTGTTGGATTGGTGGGTGGGTGGATGGGTGAACGAAGGGAACCACTGTGAAGGCATCTGCCTAGACTGCCATCCTCATGGGAGAATGGGGCCTGGCGCCTTCTGCCCTTCAGACTGTCACAACACTTGGCAGTGCCAGGCCTGTGGAGCGTGGTGGTAGGCCGGTTACTGAAGGCTTCGCCCTCTCAAGACTTCTGCAGGCTTTGCCAAGATAAGTGAGTGGCCTTCTACTTGCCTCAGTATTTACTTAGATTTTCATGTGTGTGTGTTGATGTTTTTGGTTATCAATGTCTTATTCTCAGAAAGCTAGCCGATTTTCCCATTTATTGATTTGGAGATGCACCGTTTACCAGGAGCTAAGAGTTGTACAAACACCAGTGTCTGTTTCTAGCTCCCTGGTCTCTTGTGTATTTGGAGTCCACTCCCGTGTAGGAAGGCTTTGGGGAAGGACCAAGATGCATGCTGGGGTTGGAATTCAAACTTTAGTCATTCCTGCCTCTATAGAGCTTCATATCCCAGCCAAGAGGGCGGAGGCCCCAGACAGTGGTTTTCAACAGCTTCAGCTGACAGCGGGGCTTGTAAAACACAACTTGGGAGTCAACAGGTCTGAGGCGAGGAGCCCAAGGGTCTGCATTTCTAACAAGCTCTCTGGTGATGCTGCTGCTGCCCACTACCTGGCCCCACATTTTGAGAACGACTGGCCTTGGCAGAGGAGAGGGCACCAGGTATCAGCCCTCTGGGTAAATGCGCACCTCATCTTCTGGGAATTTTAGCTTTGGTCCTCGGGTAAGGTCCCCTTCTTTCTCTTTCAGCTTTGGTTTCCCATGATGGCTAAGCTACCTCAATCTGCATTCGGGTGAGTCGGAACCATCCAAAGGGTGTTTAAGAATGTGGGAGTGGAACAGCCTTGCTTAGTGGGAGTCGTTTGCAGAAAAGGGTCTTGTGTCACAAGGAAGCCAGGGCTCTAAAGCTGCTTCCAGCACCAAAATACATCTCGGCCACAGCGAAACAGAAGCAGAACCATCATTCCCAGCAGGCACTTAGCCGAGTGAACTGAAGGCAAAGAAACTTCCTTAAAAACAGTGGAAACAAGTGTAAGCTGACATTTCCCAGGCCTTGCCAGCCTGCAGTGTCAAATGGGGTCACATTACCCCCCCCAAAAAAAAATTTGCCTGAGAGCAGAGTTCTGTCTCCCTGCCAGACCAGGCAAATGCCACTTCATAACGCGGTCTGTTGGGGACTCCTAGACAGGGGGCCTGAAGCACCAATGTGTTACAGAGGCTTTCCAGAAAAATGCTGTTTCCATGTTTACTTAGAGCCTGCTCTCTACCTGGACCCAACAGAGCCAGCTGCTGAGTTGGGAATAAAGTCTCAGAACAGAATGGGGCCAGCCTCCCCCAGCTGTGAGTTTCACCAGTTCATAGGCAGGAAGACCATGGCTAGGAGTCAGAGTCCTTGAGGTCAGAGGCCAGTTGGGTCAATTTACTGTGTGACCTTCAGTAAGTTACTTAACTTTTTTGCCCTCAGATCATAATAGCATCACCCTACAGAATTGATTGTTATGAGGATTTAACAAGATGATGCATGATCAGCATGTAGCACGGTGTCTGGCACTAGCTGTATGTGAGCTGTTGTTATACCATAGACCCACTCTCTCTATATTTGTTGTTTGTTGCATCTATTTGTGACTGATGAATAAACTGGACTGAACATAGTTTCCACTCAGTGGGTTCAGCCATTCTCAAATTAATCCTTTTTATAAAATTTCTCAAAAAAAAGCCTCTTTCAGGCATGGCCACACCCAGCTATCCAGCCATCATAAGCATCTAGATTCTGGGGTTCTGGAGACTGGCAGACAGCAGTACCCCACAACATAGCAGATCTCAATGCAGATTCTAGGAACCCCTGGAGGATCAAAGCATAGACATGCGAGTGTGTATAAAGCCCTAAATCATATGTACTGATGTTTGTCTGCAGATTTCTGGGACAGCGGCCATGACTTTCATCAGAGAGGCTAAGGATGGCCTCAACAGGCTCCCCGGGCAGTGCGACCGCTCCCAGACACACCAAGTCACTCTGAAATGAGATGCTGGGACAAAGATGGGAGTGGCTCAACTCTGCATCTCCTTCCAAGAGAGCCAGGCCTTCTCCAGAATGAGGAAGGGACTCAACACAACGAAATGGTGAGCGCAAATTAGGAAATGTAAAGCCTCAGGCAAAAGTATGATAATTCGTCATAATAACAAACTGCCTGCAATCTTGTCAGGGAGATGAGCCTCATGGAACAGTGAGCAGACCTGTCCCATCACAGACCAAGCAGATGGCAGGCGGAGTCCATGGCGCAGCTTCTGCAAAAATGGCCAAAGGAGCCACAGAATGGGTGAGTCCATAGCTTTGGCTTATCAATCTCCTGAGCCCTTAGCTTTTCTTCGCCTCGCTTCCTAACCTGAGAAATGAGATTCTGTGCGACGGTAATGGCCACCGTGCTGTCTTCCTCTCAGAGTTGCTGTGAAGAGCAAGAAGCCCGTGAATGTGGGTGATATGTTTAGTGTCTGCCTCAGAGCAGCTGGGCCTGGGCAGCCTGAGTGTGAATCTGAAGCCGGCACTTCCTCCCTGGGTGCGCCTGTGTCTAATGGGATACTTTAAGTATTTCCCAGAGCGTGACAAGCTGTAGCCACCTTCATGATTTATACACTCCCAGGACACACTTGGGTGCCACTGTCAGCCCTTCTTTCGGGAGGGCTGGGCCAGAAAAGAAGGGACTCTGGGGACAGGTAGGGTGGGAGAAGAGGAGGACAGGGAATTCAGCAGGGAAAGAAATGTCCCAGAGAGAAATTACACTGCAGCTCTATGAAAATGGCGAGGTTCCTTTTCTCATGTCCTCACAAAAAAAAAATGTCCAATGAACTATTTCTTGTTACCTCATGGAATGGATCTATTTCGGGCTCAGTGGCTCTGTTACTGAGTGCTGGTGCTTCCTATGTGCCATAGTCCTCACCACAACCTGTGAAGAGGATCTTGTTATTTTCTTGAGGCAGCTGAGTTGTAGAAGGCCTTGAAATAAGTAAGGAGTGGACTCAGTAAGAGGCTATAAGAGGCTACCTGAGGTCTGTCACCAGGCTGATGGGGCAGGAAGAGAACACAGCCAGGGGCTGACAATACCTGGACACCCCCAGCAGCTCGACCCAACTGCCCTAAGGGTCCTGGCCAAGTCGTCTTGCCAAAGGGTCAAGCTGCAATGCCCAGTCATGGCCCAAAGTGCTCTGGCAGACCCTTCCCTGGGGAAATGGGGACCCTCTCAGAAAGACCTGGCCCATCCCCTCTCCAGCGCTAAACCCAGATCCCCCAATTTTATATCTCTGCTTTTCTTACCAGGACGACTCCACTGGCCACCTAGTCTGAGGTCATTGCCAGGCCCTCGTGCTAAGAGCTGGGCTACCCAGCAGTGCGTGAATGGGGTGGGACAGCATGAGGGGAAGTAGAGTCACTCCTTCTGGGGCAGCTGGAACTGTTGGTTGCCTCCTGTTTGGTCACCCTCTCCAGTGAAGCTTGAAGTTCCTCAGGGACAGGGTCACAACGGTTTCTTCTCCGTAAGCCCTAGAGATGGGAGGGGGCTCCTCATGCCGTGGACAGAGGCTTTCCTGCCCTCGGAGGTAGGCTACCCTGATCCCCAGGCCCCAGCTCTGAGGCAGACATTTTTAAATCTTCCAGCCTGTCTGTTGCTAATTTTCTGTGTGATCTTGGGCAAGTCACTTCCCCTCTCTGGGCCTTACCAATAGAATGAATGGTCATTTGCCCACCCACTCAGACATTCCAAAACTATGAAATGTTCAAAGCCATGTCCTTTTGCTTAATCAGAACTGCATTCCTTTAATTTGACAAAACTGTAAATGTCCCTGCTAGGTGACTCAGCAGTCCTCAACTCCAGGCCTGCTCACCTATATGACTTCAGTCGCGGAGGGACAGGTCCCACCTAGACCCATAGACTCAGTCTCTGTGGGCCTCTGGGTGGGCAGCACCTGGAGATCACCTAGGAGAGGAGCTTAGACTTTAGAAGGCAGAGTAAGAGGAGAACACAGATTCTCCCTACCCCAATACCTGACATGATGAATCACGATGACAAATTGCTTATAAAACGAATGTGCCAACAAACCGAAAGAGGATCTCTACAGCGGTGGCCTCCAGGGCCCTCTGTTCTCATGGTCATGGCTGCACTGGATGTGGGACTAGGACACACTCTGGGCTGGGCAGGGGGGCTGAGGTGCAGGGCGTTTCACAGAAAGCAGGAAAGAGAAGACCTATAGCCCTCAGCAAGGGTGGCCTCAATGGAGTGACTCTCTTATTCCCTCCTCCCCATAAATGCGAGGGGAAGGCAGCCTGGTTCCCATATTAGAATGAGTAGAATGTCCGCAGGAGTTGCTAAATTAACTGAGCAAGATGGAAAGAATGTGCAAGGCCACCCAGGAAGGGGAAGGAAATCACATGAGGGCACAAGTTGAAAGGGAGCAAAGGCAGCTTCCT
This sequence comes from Pteropus medius, assembly GCF_902729225.1. NCBI lineage: Eukaryota > Metazoa > Chordata > Mammalia > Chiroptera > Pteropodidae > Pteropus > Pteropus medius. Next base: position 3,620,903 of record NW_024355206.1, on the reverse strand, counting down.
TGAAACTAATGTCTTCAGGATAGAGAAAAGTTAAGGAGGATATGAATCGGATATAAAAAAGAGCACAAGGAAGAGACAATTAAAAAATAACGACAGGAAATGCAAAGAGAGCTTGCTGAAGAAAAGACATTAACGACAAAACAGGATCATTACACATCTAAAAACTGAGTTACAATGTAGTGCACACACCTGAAAAGCAAATTAATAGAGAGAAACTTGAAATAACCACAATGAATCCACACAGAAAAGACAAATACATTCAAACAATTAGAAGACAATCATCATGGAACCCAGACCTTCCAACATGTGCGGGATTGGAGTCCTTGAAGTAGATTATCCAACAGCTAAAGCAAAAGAATGTTTAGAGAAATTCTCCCTGAAACGAAGGAAGAACCAAGTGTATGTGTTATGTGTTAAGAGAGCACAAAAGAATCATCAGCATCAGAAACAGACTGAATCAGGCTGAGTTACTCATCTTGAAGATAAAGAAAACAACTCTCCAGGTACTGGGAGGAGACACCAAGTCACCAACAAGGGGAGAAAAGCCAATCTGGTCTCAGATTTTTCCACAGCAGCAGTCAATATGAGAAGACAAGGGAGCTGAGTCTTCCAAGTTGTGTAGAAAAGGGGAAACCAAGACAATTACACCCAGAGATGTTGTTCCAATTTATAAACAACATGGAAAGGGTCAGGGAAAGTAGCACCCATGAGTCTTTTTGGAAAAAAAAAAAGAAGAATTACTCAGCAGTGAGATTAGCTAAACTTTAAAAAAGAGTCAAGTTTTTTAGAGGTATAGTCATGACTCATACGATATAAAGTGAATACATGTCAAAATTTTATTTAACTAGTTAAATAATTAGAGAACAAGTAGTGTTCAAAAGAAAATTGGAACAACACACACATACCTAGGCAGGTGAGGAATACTAACATGAGCACATACGTGTAAAACTGATCAATAGCTGCAGAGTGACCATCAGTTGCATGCCACTGGACAAAATTCACTTGCATTTCTATGAATGGGAATAATTTGCTTTGCTGTAAGTTTTTCTACAACTTAGATTTGCTCAAAGACTGAAAACCACCATGGAAAGCATGGGTCCCCAAATACAGGACACCCCATAGTCTTTTTTGGGGGGAGCGGGGTCCATTTTAAAGTCTTTCTAATTTTTTCTGATGTGAATAAGAGATGATTTCACATACAAAATTCAGGGACAAAATGTGCTTTAAAAAATGCAATGGAAAAAAATGCAATGGAATCTATTTAAATACAGGACTAAGATAAACTACTAGGAGAATTATGGTTGCAGAACAGAATGGAAATGTTCTAAACCTTGATGAAGTGAACATAATAGAATTAAAATCAGGAGCTGGGGGCGGGGAAGGGAAGAAAGATATGTAAGGAAGTGGTCACCTTTTTCATCTCAAGATATGATCAAGCTTTCCCCAAGTGAACCAATTTTTCTTCTTCCCCAAGACTCCAATCTCAATGAGTTTCATAATCTTTTTTCTTAACATTAGAGAAATTCATTATGAACTAATCTCTCTTGTGGAAAGTAAAAATTTATCTAAAATTCAGCAATTTTTCAGAATTTTTTCCTATTATACTCAAGAAAAGTTTAATACTTTCAGTTTAAAATATAGTAGATGTGGTACAGTTCCATCTTTTAAAACTATTTGGACCTACTTACCTTTCTCTCTACCTATACCTCTCTCCATAGCTCTCTGTGTGTAGATGACATTCACCAGATGCTAATTAATGCTGGATGGTGGGCTGTATTATGCATCCACTCTGCCAGGAAGGTCTACGTGTGGGGAAGAGAGTAGAGAACAGGACAAATAAAAACCCTGCCCTCAGGAAGCGGCATTCTAATGGAGGGGGGGGATTTTTTCTTTCTTCTTTGTACTTTTCCGTATTGCTCGTTTTGTTGTTTGAGAATGAGCATGTATCATTTTTATAAAAACAGTGGTTATTATCTTCACACAGACACACCCCTCAGATGATTCTTCTGAACTTCTGAACAGTCAGAGTTGAGAACCACTTGAGTTGAGAATACGCATTTTAAGCGGTATGAGTGTTGATATTTTAGTGTAAATAAAGTTTTCTGGAAGACAGTGTGAGTATCCAAAGGTTCTGCAGGTCCCATCTAGGTACCTGAATCTTGGGAAGAGCCAAAGAGGGAATTCAGTCCCTCTCAGCTGAAAGATCCATTGAGCTTGTCTCCTGGGCCTCTCTTGCCAGGGGTTCCTGTTCTGTGAGATAGATGCCCAATCTAGCTGGCACCTGGGGGCCCAGCCCATCTTTGATAAGTATCTGGGATATGCCTGGCCAAGGCTCTGCTCCCTGCAGCCTTAGGGATTCCCGAGTCCTATCTTAGTCCATTACCCTCATCTCTCACTCCCCCCTTTTGAGCAGAGCCCTGACTCCTCCCCCTCTCCATTTGTACCCTCGCCATAGCCACACTGCCTAACCTCGCCTTTCCCTCACCACGGGGTCTTTGCACATGCCTTTTACTCCATCAGAATGTCTCCTTCCTACCTTCCTTCCCCGACCCCAGGTCCCCGGGCTCCTCCTCTGGAAGCCGTCCCTAACATACCTCCCAACCCTGTGGGTCAGGCCCCTGCCACCGAGCCCCCCGTGGGCCACCTTCTGGGAGGCAGGAAGTCACATGCATGAGACTGGGCCTTGGCCTCTTACCAGCAGGTCAGCCTCAGCCCCGGTCCCTTATCTTCACTGACTGTTTCTTCCTCTGTAAAATACGAACATGGTAAAGTCTTCCTCATGGGTCCTTAAAAGGAATAAAGAAGATAATTGTATTTTTATTTTAAGGTTTATTAAAAGAATTACAACGAGATATGAGCTTAAAGGACGGGCGGGGGTGATGAGGGAAATCATCAAGTCAGTGAAGAAAAGTGATAAAAAGTTTAATTGGAAAAAAAAAGTCTAACTTTCCTGGGAGGATGAAGGCTCACTCTGGAATCAGGCAGTGTCAGACGCCATTGAGGATTCCGTGTGGGCTGGGGCCCTGGCCTCCAGGCCCAGCGGGAACTCTCTTCTCAGCCTCTGTCTCTGTTTTCAGACAGAAAGAGTTCGTCCACCTGGTGCTGGCAGGGCCTAACACTAAACACCAAGAATTGCAGTAGAGAAAGACTGGCTGTTCTTTTTTATGACTGGCAACACCCAGGAGAACAAGAAGCTAATGCTCAGAAGCCCGAACTCCCCAGTGGCATGTAGGCTACAGATTCTGTAGGACAAAAATCACAGGACACCATGGGGTAGGGAAATCGGGGTCATGCTGGGAGCTGATTGGTCAGAGGTGAAGTAAGGGTAATGAATCGTTTCTTCAGGTCTTGAGGACAGTTCTGAGGTCTTTTCCAGCATCTCTCTGTCATTCTACCTTAGGTCTCAGGAATTGAAACAAAACTTAGGTCCATTTGTTATCTTTAGCCTGCCAGAGGTCCAGACCTTGTGACAATTAGCCAGGTCTGGGCGACTGTCTTCTGCAAACAGGAGAAAGGCTGGGTCTCTGGGGGCAGGGGGAAAGAGGGAGAAAGAGGATTTCTAGAGCTAGAATTTAAAGCTAAACTTAATTAAAGTCATAAGGACCCTTGGTTTCATCTCCTTTAGCTCAGCCCCCCATTCCCTGCAGAGTCTCAGGAAACATTGTCCCACACAGTGTCCACCAGAAGTTCCCCCCAAATCATACTCTATTTATGTAACAAGCTCACTGAGCAAACACTGCTTAGGGCAAGTCCCAGGCACCAGTGGGTGACCTGAGGTCACCCCCACCTCCAGTAGTGCCGGGTGAACCTCAGGGCAGGCGGGGGTGGGGCCAGGGTTGTCACTGCTCTGTCTCCTGATGTACCTCCTCCTCCCTCAGGAAATGGTGGCATGAACTCTTCCCCTCAGAGGTGCGTCGTCTGCTGTGGGGGTGGCCTGGGGAGCTGCTGCTCAGTGCCCCCCAGCACGCACGTGGAGCAGGTGACTAAGCCACCACTCCTCCCGGGATACCTCCCCAGCCTGGCTCTGCCTCTGGTCTGCACCCTGTGCCCTTCTCACTGGGCAAAACTTAAGTCACAGTCACTTTTATTAGACACTGTGTACCAGATTCTCATCTCACCTATGAGGGAGGTCAATTGTCCTCATTTTACAGATGAGGAAACAGACCAAGAGCCATGAACCGGTTGCTCAAGGCCACACAGCTGGGATTGGCAGGCCCGCCTGCTCCTCCTCTGCCCCAGCCCCAGCGTCAGGCCAAGAATGAAGCAATGCAAAGCAGGAGGCACTGAGTGAGGATGCTGGCAGGGGTCTGAGAGACAAGAACCAAGGCGTTTGTAGCAGCCTCTGGGGGCATGGGATAGGCAAAGTGTCCACATGGAGGCGCAGGAGTTGCCCCCTTTCACATGAACACTCAAAGCCCAGAACCACCGCTCTCCCCCACCCTGTACCCATTGTCAGACATGCAAATTAGTTCTAGTTTTTTGCTAAGACAAGCAGCCTGATGACTCTACCCTTGTCCTACATCCCTTTGCTTGTGAGTGTGTGTAGGATAAATTCTCCTGGGGCTGGGCTCCAACAGGCCCTACAAACAGGACAGGGTGCTGGGCCTCATGCTAGGAGGGCCTCTCACCTGAGACTGACCCAGACTCTCATCAGAGCTACTGGTCCCCAAGAGGTGATTCCCAGAAAGACCTCCCAAGAACCACCCAGAGGCTTTCTTCTTTCCAGAATTGTGGTTGGTTGGGTTTTTTTGGCCAGAGGGCGGTGCTGGGCTCCAGCCCTGAGTACAGAAGGTGTGCACCAGATCTGCAGATTGTTATGCAAATCAAAAGAGGAAGCAGAGCTTGGGGAGCAGAGGGTTCCTGTTGGGCTTCCTGCCAGGGAAGAGGCTGACCAACAAGGCTGACCCCACTTCCTGCGTGAGGGGTCATGAAGGAAGGGCTCACTGACCACCCAGTCTCAGGGAAATGGGTCCAGCTTTTGCCCTAGCCCCTCTGCACCCTCCCTGTCATCTTGGAAAGGCCCTCCAGAGTCTGTGTGAGCTTAGAATCCAGTCTGAACAGGTACTGAGATGGGATGGCTGTTTACTTCTCCATCAGCTCTGGCCTCTCAGCTGCCTACACAGCTGGTGCCCTCCAGTGATGCGGAGCTCCTCTGTGCCCAGAGCACCTTGGGCGCCCATCCATCCCTGGCCCCTCCACATGGTAGTGTCCCCTTAACCGTGAGTTCCATGACAGCAGAGCGAATCCAGGTCACTATTGCCTCCCTGGCACCCAGCGCAGAGCCTGGCACATCATAGATGTCCAGTGCTGTGCACTGAATGCCCAGCAGCGCCACACTGATGGTGAGCTGGGGATTCAGCAGTGCCTGCCTGGCCGAGGGGCCCCCCAAGCAGGGCCCGGCCTGGGGGATGACAAGAAAGGGGGCTCTACCATTAGTACTCCAGCTGGAGCTGCCAGGGAGGAGAAAGAGGAATGAAAGGATTCCACCCCTCCCCCCCAGAGCTTGAGGCTACCCCTGGACAAGGCCGAAGGCACCCCAGCCAATTTCCCTCAAATACTGCATATGTCACACAGCATTCCTAGATGGAGAGTCTAGGGTTTTTGCCTCCTTTTCAGGAATTTTTAGCTAATTCACTTAAGGGCCCTCGTACCTGGGACTGACGGCTCTAACAAGCATTTGTGGAATCTCTCTGCTTTCAGACACAAAGCTTCCTGTGTCCCGGTCACCTCCGCTCTTGGTGAGTTTTGCCTGCGTTTGTGCACAAAGTGAGCTCAGTAAACATGGCGAGGAATTGCCACTTCACTGGCAGCGTCAGAGATTCGATGGATTCCACCACAGAAGTGCATTTAGCTCCCCTGCAAACAGCAACCAAGGTAACACCGAGTTACGTGACCGCCGGTTGTACAAGCACGTCAATGCCTGGCAGTTGACCAGTATGCTTTCATTTTACTTAAGCTGTCCCCACCCTTCAGAGTGGGGGCTGAAAACCAGCCTGTTCCCATGGCTCCGGGTTGTCTGTTCTGATAAGCATCTGCGTCAGGCCACCCGTTGCTCAATGGCAGCGCTGAGAGCTGGCCTCCCGGCCTTTGCACACGGGGAGCCTCTCACTGTCATCCTTTAAAAAGTGGTGAATCTTGACTGTCGTACATATATAAAAATGAATACGTTAAAGAGTTTATGATATTCCTAAATCAGTGAGGGAACCAACCAGGCAAGCACTTTTACCGGTTCCAAGACAATGGGAAGAACAGACACATTTATTGACCAAGAACACTGAAATGAATGTGAAAATGGAATGAATGCAAAACTGGGGAGAGGGACGTCAGTTGGCATTCCACAGGACAGTTCAGAATCTGCCGTCAATAGGCAAGAAGATTTTGAATCACTATCAGTTACCCACAATCTGCAGAGTTTGTAAAATGACCTTCATAGAACGTGATCAGATAACATAAGGGGTGTCCCTCAGAGTTGAGGAAATGCACAGCTTTTCCGCAGATGTACAGATATTTTCCTAGAATCCTGAACGCCAGAGTCCTTCCTCTGGCTACCTTAACCCACGTCTCTTCCAGGAATCCTGCCTGGATCCATACTAGGGTACTGCCACCCACTGTGTTCCCCGAGTCCCTTCATCTTCTGATCATTTAAAACAGTTGTGTCTTTTCTACTTCTCATTTTGCCTGTTTGAGCTCAAGAGATATTTGTTGAATGAATGAATGAGAAAACAAATGAACAAGACGGGGTGGTCCACGGGGTACCCCAGAGACAGTCAAAGATGTGTAGTGCCTCGTGAATATGTGTAGGTTTCAAGCTTGAACTTAATAAGGGCTCCTCAGAAAGAGGGCTCCAGCCAGCTTGGAAATGCTAGTTAAACACAAACAGCTTGTTTGCTTTTTTCCTTTTAACCACAGCAATTATGAGAGCCTTTAATACATCAAAGTGTCCTATGAATCTCTCAGAAGAAGAATGCAGTGTTTCAGTGTTTTCCATGCTTATCTGATGGTGACGCATATTTTTTTAAATAGAGCAAAGATGAAGGTTCTAGAGAATTCACATTGAGAAATATTAACATAATCCAACCGGCCGGATTTACTTAATAATACATATATTATTATTGCCTGGGTCAGAATTCTGGCTCCAGCATCAATCTCCCTGTGGCCTTGGACAAGTTCCTTAATGTCTCCGCAACTCGATTACTTCGTCTATAAAATGGAACTGGAAAGAGAACTCTCCTCAAAGTTACTGTGAGGAGAACACTTAGCATAGAGCCTGGTACAGTGTGTATTCAATAAATGTTAACTGTGTCATTATTATTTATGAAAACACAAGGTACTGTTTATGGACTGCTTGTCTTTGCATCATCTTGCTTGATCTTCAGCACATTTGTGAGGCCAGAAGAGGAAGAGGAAGATGAGACACTTAGAAGGGCCAAGGCCTTGCAGCCAGCAGGAGGCCCAGGCTCTTGGACCAAGCACCAGGCCCCAAGAACAAGCTAACTGAGGGCTTGGCATGAAGTAGATTCTTCATAAAGGCTGGTTTCTTCTATTCCACCCTCTTCCCTCCTTCCCTTCCAGCCAGGAGTCATGCTGGGCCCTGGTCTGAAGGTCACCTCTGACCAAGGTTAAGGTGGGATGGACGGGCCAAGGGCTCCCAAGTGCACGGGCAGGGCAGGACCCAGGCCAGCCTGGCTTCACTCTCCACCTCAGCTAAGACCCTCCTTTCCCCTCTGTACTTCACCTTTCTCACCTCGCCCCTCTGCATAATCCCTTTTATTTGGGGATTTGAGAACCCAGCAGTCTCTCCCTTTTCAGCCATCCTGGTGACAGGGCTCCACTCTCAAAACACAGAAGGAGCTGAAAATTGTTCTCGATTCAGTGAAGAAATGACGGAAGCCAGTGCCCTGGGGCTTGAGTGGGCCTGCCAGGCCACCTGAGGCTGTCCACAGGATAAACACAGAACCACACAGAACCCCACCCAGGCCTAACCAAAAATGCTGCTCAAAGAAATGACTCAGCTCCAGTGCTCAGACGCAATTTTCATGTTTTATGAAGTAAATAAAGGTGTTTTCATAACAGCTGGGGATGATGATCCAGCAGCAGGCTGTAAACAGAGCAGTGATCTATTCCAAATGCTGGGCCTGAGGCAGGGCCATTGAGGCTAGAAGCTTCCCCAAGGCGGGGGGCCTCCTTCACACCCCGGTGAAGCCAGCTCCTTGCTTCAGCCGAGCAAATAGCACAGACCCCCTCCAGAGTGACACAGAGACTCACCCAGGCCACTTCCTTTACTGAGGAGGGAGGCAAGTGACAGAGCCAGACCTGCACCCCAGGGACCTGATTCTGTCCTCCCCAGATGCCTCTGGCCTGCTGTGGGACTACAAGCCTTTCATGAGCCAGTGTCCTGGCACTAATACTTTGGGGGCCCAGTGCTGAGCCAGGGGGATGCAGCTGGGGAGGAACCACCACACAAGTAAGGAAGATGTCCCACCCCTCCAGCAATGGCAGTCATGCTTGGGGGCCATGACACAGATGCCCTGAAACAGCTAACAGTGTGAAACGAGGATGGTGCTTAATCCTCCCTAGGGACTCAGAAGGAAGAGCTGCAGGAGTTGGGGAGAGGGTGGCACCACCCACTCACCCCCACCCGCCCCTCGTTCTTCATTCGGTCAGTTATCTGGCACTTTCTAAGGGCCCATCTGTCAGCTTCACCCCAGGCTTTCCCATCTCAGCAAATGGCAATACCATTTTCTTAGCTGCTTGGATCTTTGATCCCAGTTTTTCCAATGCATCAGCAAATCCAGTCGGCTTTATCATCACTACACATCCAATGTTAGCCTACTGCTCAGCCACCACCAAGGCCAAGCTGCTCACCTCTGGCTTGGACACTGCAGCAGACATCAGCTGGACTCTTGACCCTTCAGCCTTGGCATCTAAATCCATCTCCAACTCATCAGGCCTTGACACAGCATCATTCTGACTATACATTTCCTGTCTTCAAATCCTCCATTGAGTCCTACCAAATATCAAAACTTTTTAAAGAAATTAAGCAGACTGGGTTTAGCATCAAACGATAAAGAGATGAGATGAACAGGAAAAGGGCACAGAAGCAAAACTATGCGTAATGAGAACTTGCTATATTGACAGAGAGGCGTCACCAACCAGTGAGGAAAAGACAGACTCATATAAATGGTATTGAAACAAGTGGTAATCCATATGGAAAAAGTAAAATTAGATCTCCACCTACCTCCACACACACAACTCCAGGTGGATTCAAGGCTTACGTGTGAATAACAAAATTTTAACACATTTAGAAGAAAATCTAGGAGAATATTTTTACGGCCTCAGGGTAAGGAATGATTTCTTTTTAAAATAAATTTTCTGTTAATTACAATATGCATAACGAAAAGTGCATGTCATAAGTGCACAGCTCAATAAAATTTCACAAAGTGAACCCGGCTTTGTACCCTGCACCTATGTCAAGAGGTAGGATGCAATCAGGATCTGGGAAAGCCCTTCCTGCCTCTTGATAGGAAAGGGTATCTTAGGTACAAAAAGCATAAGCTTTAACTGAAAAGATTGAAACTGACTTTAACACTCAAATCTTCAAACAAAAAAATACCGTCAGTATGATTAAAAAATGTGCCACAACCTGGAAGGAGATATTTGTAAAACATACAACCAGCAGGAGATTAGTTTCCAGAATATGTAAAGAACTTCTGCAAAATCAAGAAGAAAGACAGCCAACCCAACAGAAAACTCAGCATAATTTGTGAACAAATACGTTGTAGAAAAAGAAACCTGGAAGTACAATAATTATATGACAAAAGAGGCTCTACTTTGTTGGTATCAGAGAAATGTAAATTAAAACGAGACATTATGTCTTACCTTACAGACTGACCAAAAAAAAAAAAAAAAAAAAGCTGATGCTACCACGTGAATATATGCGGACCCTAGCCTTAAGCATGGCAGGTGGAGGAATAGATTGGTAAGGCCATTTGGCAGGGGCATGAGGTAGCATCTTGCTAGGTTGGAGGCGAACATATCCGTGACCCATCTCTTCCTCCCCCAGGTACACACGCTACAGAAGTTTTCATGTGAGTGTACCTGGAGGGAAACTGGAAACATCATCAAATTATAATACAGTCTCAGTCGTGCAATGGCGATGTCCTGAATATTAAACACAATAAGTGACTTATCAATAAGATACAGCAAGACGTGTATACAAGGCAGAACATGAGGCAGAACAAGACTAGAGGCTTTGAGAAGACAGAGACCACCCCCTTCCCTCAAGGGCTGACTTTGGGGAAGACAGACACAGGCTGGGCACTAGAGAGAATTTGTGCACAAAGAAGTGGGAGAAACAACAACCATTTGTTTTTTTTTTGTTTGTTTTTGTCTCATTCATTTTATAGGTAATAATGGTAAGCTCCAAGAAGGAAAATGACTTGCCATGTTGGCACCCAAGCTGAGATGATAACTGAGCCTTATCTATAATTCTGTTTCCTTTCTATTGTCCAGCCCCCTCCTCCAGGCCTGATGGCCCCTCTTCACTGAGGTCTGGACTGGTGCAGTAGCCACTGTGCCTGTTGTTCTCCACTTCACACATGGCCCGAGAACTTTCTTAGCCTAGCACCATGGTCACACCGCTCCCCTGTTTAAAAACATCCAGCAGCTCCCCATAGCTCCTGACTAAGTTGAAACTCGGAGTGGTCTCCTATTCAAGGAAGTAAAAGTTATTAGGTTCACAGGTTCTGTGGGCCAAGGATTTGGACAGGCCCCAGAAAAAACAATTTATGTCTACTCATGACATCCGAGACCTTAGCTGGAAGACTTGAAAGCTCGGGCTGGAATCCTGAAGGCTTCTTCCCTCACAGAGAATGGTTGATCAGTGGAGATCTTAGCTGGATATTGGCTGGAACTCCTACATGTAGCCCTGCCATGTGTCCTGGGCTTCCTCATAACTTGGTGAGTGGGTTCAGAGGGAGTTTGGGGACAGAGAGAGAGAGAGAGAAAGAAAAAAAGAGAGAGAGGGAAGCCCCATCACTTTTTATGACCTAGCGGTAGAGGCCACACATTTTGTTTATCAGGGCAGCCACAAAGGCCTGCTCAGTTTCACAGAGAGGGGAAATGAACTCCACCTCCTGTGGGAGAGCAGCAAGGTTGTAGAAGACCATGTGGGACCGGAAATATTTCTGTGGCCATTTTTAAACAGTACACATGGGAAAATAGTCATATTTAGAGCTGGAATGAGTCAGGACAGGATCAGAGCAGGCCTTGACTAGGAGCCTCTCAGGGCATGTGCAGAGTGGAGAACAAGAGGCAGGAAGGCCAACAACAGGCCTACTGCACCAGTCCAGGCCTTTGTGAGGAGGGGCCATAGGGCAGGAAGGAGGGGATGGGGCAGGGGGAAGGGACAATAGAAAGGGCCCACAATCACAGGCGATGCCTACTTATCTCAGCGTGGTCACCAGCATGGTAAATCATTTTCCTTCTTGGAGCTTACCTGTATCACCTGTAAAAGGAGTGAGATAAAAAATGAATGGAGGAGGTTTCTTATTCGTACTGTGGAGCCTTCGAAAATCTGATGAAAGGAATGAACCCTCTCCTCACGGGAGGAAAGATGCACTGAGACGTGTACATGGGACACAGAGCTGAAAGTTTCAGAACGCTCAGACTCAGCCAAGCTCCATGGGAAAGGATGGGGCTTCTGGACCTCCAATGTCTGGGCACGAATCCTGCCTCCACTCCTTATCAGGGAGGAGACCTTGGGCAATTGACTTGACCTCTCTGTGCCTCTGTTTTCCCACCTGTAGCAATTAGGAATGCACTCGGCTGCAGGTAACAGAGAACCCCAGTATTCGGTGACTACAGCAAAATGGCAACTGTTTCTCTCATGTGAAAAAGCCCACGTGTGTGTAGTTGGTGGTGTTGGTTCAGGAGGTTGGACAGAGGATCTTTGTCTCTTCTTTTCGAAAATCTCTCTGCCCTGAAGACTCTTCCCTCCTTAATCTCATTGTTCAGAGTAGAGACATGTGACCAGCCTCCCATGAGAGAGCATGAGGAATGGCGCCTTGGCTAAGTGGTTCTCAACCAGGCCTGCACTGCAGCTCTTTGGGATGTTTGCAGATGTGTGGGGACGGTTCGGGTCGTCACAGTGATTGGGCATTTAGTGGGAAGGGGCTGTGACCATGCATGGAGCAGTCTTACATGAAGAACTGTCCCCCTAGCAATGCCAAGAGCATCCTCCATTGAAATCCTGCGAAGCCCTTCCTTTCTCTGTAGCTGAGGCAGTGAAGAAGGAAGGGCTGGGAACGAGGGTCGAGTCCGCCACCCATGGCATCTGCCACCATGTCCACCTCTCGGGCTGCTGTGATGAGACTAGGTCAGTACTCAAGTCAGTGCACAAGCCAATGCTGGAGACCCTTAAAGGTCAAGAGACCACAGATGAGGTGCTCTGAAATCAGAACACCCAGGGGCTCAGCCAGGCCTTGGCCAAGGCCTGAGAGGAGACTCTGCAAAGAACCAACCACAGGCCCAGGAGGTGGACGCGTGTGGGGCACAGAATGTCTGTGCTCTGATTTTCCTCGAAACTTCTTTCCTCTCTTTGAAGCATGCCTGGCACACACATCCCTCTGTGTCATGCCACATACCCCCCCTCTTCCGTCAGTCCCCAAGGGGACCCTGATTCAGTAGCAGATGCAGCAGGGTAGGTAAAAGGAAGTGGGAGAAACGTCACTGTTGCTTGTCACCACGTCCGTCCGCCTGGCCCAGTTCCCGGCAGGCAGGGAGTCGGCCCCCTGGTGGGTGTGGACCAAAGCCACAGCTCCATCAGTGGGCCAGCAAGGTGGCCGGCAGGGCTGCTGCCACCTTCAGGACTTGGGGACAGGAGAGGTCTGTACCCGATCCCTGGCCCAAGGGAACTTCTGGGCTGCTCTTCAGAGGGGGCACACCCTCATCCCTTTTGCCCTTCCCCAAATTCAGAAGAAACCAATTTTCTCACCCTCCAAACCTGGCCAAGCTATTTCAGTTCTGATGACTATGGAGCCAGTGTGGGACGGACAGTTTCCCACTGGAAGGTGTGGGTTACAGGCTGGGCTCTTAGAGCTGGAAAAGTCCTCAGGTGATTCCACCTGCCCTCCCTGAGCACCTGCTATGTGCCAAGCATTTTTATAGGATTAGTCCATCCCATGCTTATGGAATCTCAGCAGGGGAGGTATCATTATCCACATTTAATAGATGAGGAAACTGAGGCTCAGCAAAGTTAAGCCACAAGTCAGCTTCCTCATTGATGGATCAGGCATCTGAGGTCAAGAGAGAGGAGAGGACCAGCCCAGAGTGGGGACTATCCCAAAGCAAGGCTTGTCCTCGTGGGCTGGGCCTGGCTGCTTTGTCGGAGGGTACTGGGAGTTCGTTCTGGACACAGGCCAGGGACTAAGGCTCACATGGAAATGTTGGGCTGGCAGCCATGTTCTGGGCACTGGGCCTCCCCAGCATCTGCCCACTGCTGCCCTGCTGACTCATGGAGACCAGAAAGTCCAAACTTTATAAGGTCAACCCTGGGCCTTTACACTCTGTACTTGTTGACATGTGGAGCTAGAACAGCTTCTGCTGGGCATGTGAACATGGGGACACGTGCCTTCTGTCTCCTGGACCAACCGTTCAGTCACAGGCTACAGCTTCTGGGCCAGGAGTAGGAAGGCCAGAGCTCCAGACCCACCTTCCACTACCAGCGCCCCATGCGACCTTGACCAGGTCTCACTCTCCCTGAGCCTTGGTCTCCTCATCTGAGGAATCCTAACCCTGCGATTCCAGAAGGGCAAGGATGGTGGAGACACATTTTTTTGCCCCACCCTCAGCACTCACTCTTCTACCTGCAATAGCCATTACGTTCCACCCCTGTGTGAATTCTGATAGATTAGCAGTGACTGTCGGGAACACTGTAGGGAGAAGGATTCCATAGCTGTGTGGTGATGGATTAGCAATGTCTGCCATGGGCCAGGACCAGGAAGTGGGGTACGTGTGCTGTGCATTTACTGTAACTGTGATCTCCCAAGCGTGCTGTTCCAAGTGAACCCTCAAGGAGTTCCCCAAATGTTCCCCAGAGGTGAGGTGCCCTAATAACCCCATTTCTGTGAAGACTGAGTCCATGGAGACATTACTCAGCTGTTGAGAGGGGATTTTGCATTGGTTCATGCTTCGTAGAGCCACTTCCTGTCCCAGATAACCGGCTCCATTGCCTACTCTGGGGTTTATCTGTGAGGCCACATGTGCTGCCTCGAGGCCTTCAATTCTGAGGATTCCTGCCATAGAGAGCAGCACTCTCAGACTGCCTACTTTCCTGGCAGGGCCCCCGCTTCTAAATGCCCCCATTACCCCATTACACCCCCTCATGACCCATTCTCAGCCGACATGCAAATTTAGACCTGGTTTATGTGGCTGAGGTAGCAGCTGCTTGGTTCTCCCAGGAGTGTTTTCTAAAAGCATAAAGTGAAGTCTCTCTAATGATGGAATTCCAGACATTGTGGCAGGTTGATGAGGACACATCTGAGGATGCAAGGGTGGCCTTGACTTTCTTCAGATCAGCCAGGCCAGTGAGTGTCCAGGTCATCTTGACCCCACCTGTCACTATTTGCTGAGCCGTGAGCAAGTCTGCTCTCTTTCCTTCCGGGACAGGCTTGTTTGGCCCTGATAGGCAATTCCACTCCACCCTGCTTCCTAAACCTTCTGGATCACAGGGTTTCCCGCCCAGGACTGAGGCGCAAGGGAAAAGCCCTGTGCTGGTCATTGTCTCTAAATCGTAGAGAATGGCTTGGGGCAGTGGGGAGTGTTTTGCAGGATCCCAGAATTTTCCTGAGAGAAGACACCTCACTTCTACCTAGCGCCTGCCTCCTTTCCACACCCCTCACCAAGTGGATGCTCAGCTTCCACTTAAGTTCCTCCAGAGACAGGGAGCTCAGTTGGAAGGGCTGGAAATTCTAGGCATCTTTTATTTCTTCTTTGTGTTTTTATGTAGATTCACGTTTTCTATAATTGAATCATTTATTCAACAACTATTTACGAGTATACACTATATGCCAGGCACTATTGTAGTCACTGGGGATACAGCAGTGAGCAAAGCAGACAAAAACCCCTCCCCACATAAAGCTAACAGGCTAGTAGGGAAAGAAAGGCAACAAACAAACCAACAAGAATATAGTATCCACGGTGAAAAGTGTGAAGAGGAAAAATGAAGCAAGGAAGGGGGATGGGGAGTGCCGTTTGCATTTTAGCCTGCTGTCGGCAGTGAAGGCAACATTCTAGCAAAATCCTGGAAGAGGAGAGCAGGCATGGGTGCTGTGGAAGAGAGGTCCTGCTAGAATGGCCAGAGCAAAGGCCCTGAGGTAGGAGTGTGGTTGGAGAGAGAGAAACAACATGGAAGCCAGTTTGCTGGAGCCACATCAGGTAGGGATTGTGGGAGATGAGAGGATGGTGCTTGCCTAAGTATGGCTTTTGTAATGCAAAAAGCCACATTTTTTAACTAGGAAAGGCTTAGAGTCTAGTTCAAGCTCAAACTCCGGCAAAAAGAATACTCAAATCCGGTCATGGTGAGCCAAGTGAAGGCCACACCAGGAACTGCATGATGGGACCAGCATTTCTGGAGCTTTAATAGCATCACTTGGAGCCAAAGGGACAGGGTAACCTTGATTTTACAATCAATCATATCGATCTAGAAAAACGGAAGCCACATTACTATGTGGGGTAAGAGGCTTGAAGGAAAGGGCTGGGCTTCCTGGGGCCTAATCAGGGGTGAGGGGAGACTGTTAGTGTTCTCAGGCCTAGATTTGAGGAGGGGGTATGTAAGTGGGCTGGGCCTTTATCCTCTCCTGCTCCCTTGGGCCTCTGGCTACCTCCCAGGAGGTAGGAGAGCCACTGGCAGCAGGGGGAGTCCTGGACATTGGGGAGCCCAGGCATTTGTTATGTTAAGACCGTAGTGTGAGTCAGCCCCAGCAGCCTGGCCTGGGAAGGAAACTTCCACCTGGGGGGCCGTTTAGGAGGCTGACAGCTAGCTCCCAGAGGACTCCACATGTCCTCTTCTTCCCCAAATTATCAATATGGCCATTGACCAGGAAGCCTAGTGCTCAGATGTGCTCTATATCATGATAGCTAAGCTTGGACTGAGGGCTCCGGCTTCAGGCCCACCTGCCCGCCCTGTCTCTCCTGGATTTGGGCCTATAGGCTGAGGCCGTGACAGGGAACAAGGAACCAATAGGCAGGAGAGAGGGTGGAAGAAGATATGAGGCAGGGCAGGGAGAGAGGGAGGTGGATGGCCACAGAGTCTGTGGCCATCTTGGCCACAGGACAGCCAGCCAGGGACCATACAAGAACATTTGGAACTTTCGGTCCTTCGCCAGAAGCTGACAGAGTGCCATTGTTACAGTCACGGACATAGATCATTCTCTTCTAAATGGTATTTTTGGCGTGTGCATGTTTATTCACTTCGATATTGGGAGAGAGGAGGCAGGATCACATGGCCAGTCTTGGCGTTCTTTCACCCAGGACTCGGGGAGAGGGCTCCGAGGGAGTCCAGGCCCTAACAAGTGACTGTGACTCCCATAGTCCCCTTCCACCTACTGCCCCAGACTCCAAATATCCTGCCCAGCCCGGCCCAGCAGGGCACAGCCACGGCGAGCAATTATGGCCAGAGAACACTAAGGTCCCTGTCCCAGCTACCAGCCCTTAGAATGGTCATGGGGGTCGGCCTGACACAGGTTCAAATTCTGACTGTACCACTTCCTAGACATGTGATCTCGAGCAAGTTATTCAATCCCACTAAGACTAAATGTTCTCATCTGTAAAATGGGGAGTACTTACTTTATAGGGTTGTTTGGAGGATTACGGAAGACCCTGCATATACAGTACTTAGCATGTTGCCGGCACATGGCAAGTTCTCAGTAAATGTTGGCCATTATGATTATTTTCGTCCTCATTACTGTCAGCATGACCACCTTACAATCTACTGTTGACACAGGATTTCACTGCCCGAGTGTGCGTTTCTGTTTATGATTCTGTTGGCACCAAGCAGTCCTTTTTAA
This sequence comes from Pteropus medius, assembly GCF_902729225.1. Lineage (NCBI taxonomy): Eukaryota > Metazoa > Chordata > Mammalia > Chiroptera > Pteropodidae > Pteropus > Pteropus medius. The sequence continues at coordinate 3,603,837 of NW_024355206.1, read as the reverse complement.
TTGCTGCTGGCTAACAAGAAAAGAACAGAGGCGGATTTAATGCGTAAATGATGCGTTGAAGCCAAGAGACGGCCAAATGATGTAACAGCCCACTGTGCAAACAGAAGTACTGCAGTAATTCAAATAGAGAAAAGTAGTGGGAGAACTGAGTCACCCCCCAGCACATGGCAACATTCACGGGCACGTCAATCTCAAAGGGAGACCTGCTCTCGTTGGTAAGTCCCATATCGCCACAAGCAGCAGTTCGGTTTCAGCCAAGCAACATCATCCTTCCCACTGAACTATTTAATGAATTACGTTGGGTTTGTAGTTTTGTTTATATTTATTATGTAAATTTCTCCAGAATGTATTGCAAAGTAAAAAAAAAAAACAAACACATTATAATATGCTACTTTTTGGTAAAAAAAAGGAAAAGTAAATTAAAAGAACAGAGAGAGATAAACAGGTGTGTGTGTGTGTGGTGGGGTGGTAGGTAGGTAGGACATATATATATATACATATATATATATTTTTTACTTTTTTTGCAGAAAGAAACACTGAGAAGATAACGCAGATTTAAGAAAAATTGGTACTCAGGTGTGGAGAGGGACTGCATAGAAGGGACAGAGGTAGGAACCAGATTGCTTTATGTGTATTTTTCTGTATAGTTTTGACCTTTGGGTCATTTTGGGTGGATGCTTGCATGAGAGCTATGAGGAATGTATACCTAATACAACAGAAATAATTTACCTCATTCAGCATTGAGGAGGCTGTGAGAGTCTCTTTCACACAAAGGGAATGAACAAAACTCAGGTTAGAGACCCACGGTCAGGGATAAAGAGCCCTGTTGCCTCCCAGGAGAACATCTTCCTAGAATACTATCTGGAAAGTATTTCTTCCTTCTAAAAACAAGAAGGTCAGGAAGATCAGCCCTGCCAGGATCTATGAGAAAAGAACTTAGTGAGCACAGTGATTTGGCTAGTGCTGGGAAACAGAGTAGCCACCTGTGACCAGACCCCGCCAGGTGCCCCTTAGAAAGCACAGCCCACTAGTGTGCCTGAAATGGGTTCTAGAGCCTCCCGCCCCCACGCAGGTATCAGGGCATGGGGCGGCCGCTGCCAGCAGGGCCCCGCTAGCCTCCACCAGCCTGGACCATTCACTCCAGCCAGCTACCCACACATTCTGCAAGTCATGAAGTGAACAAATTGGGAAACACTGCCACAGAGGACTGTCAGCTGACCTCTGACCTCAGAGGCAAGAGGTCAAAGGAACAGACAGCTTACAAAATGGGTACGAGGCACCTCGCGGGTCACCCAGGGACCAGGCCACACCAAAGGCTGCTCTGAGCACAGACAGCAATGCGGGAAGGCTGGCAGCTGTCCTGCCTAGGAAAAAAATAATCTAAAAGCACCAAAGGAAGAGCTGCAGTGAGGGCAGAGATTTTTATCCATGAAAGCCTGGATTTAGGCCAATGTGGAAGAGTTAGAAAAGCCTCCACGGACAGCTGGCCAGAAGAACATTCCTGTCTCCGAAGGAAAGAGGAAGTAACTTGATCACAGAGGCCATCGTCGCAGGCCAGGCACTGTGCTGAGCCCTTTACAGGTATCACCTGTAAATGGGTAGCTTGTACCCCATTTTACAGATAAAGAAACTGAGGCCCCAGGAGGTTAAGCATTTTGCCCAGGGGACATTCAGACATTTTTCAGAGCTGGATCTGAGCCCAAGGCTGGGCTGGCAACCTGCATGTGGGACCACAGCCCACAAGGTTTGTGTGGGGGAAGGGCAGGTCATCCGTTCAGTGGCACACATGTTATAGGAATATCAACGAGGACAACGGGGAGGATGCAGGTGAACAGCCTTGTCCAAGAAAACATCAAATGTGAATCAGAGCAGAGCCGCCCACCTTGCAGTGCCTGAGGGAACCGGCTGCTCTGTTCAGCCAATGTTCTCCCTCTTCTAGAGGCAGAAACTTTCCATTCTCACTCCCTAGGTTCAAATCTTGGATCTTCTTCCTAACTCCCTGCAAGCTCTCTAGGCCTCAGTTTCTTAATCTGTTAAATGGGGATGATAATAGTGCCTGCCTTAGGGTTACTATCAGCCATAAATGAGGCGGTCAGCATACAATATTTAGCACAGCCCCTGAGATTGAATGAGTGAATGAGCACTCTGTGAGTTTTAGCTGTTACCTCAAAGAATCCCTTGTCAAGTTTCCTGCTAAAGATGCCCACATAGGTGTGGTTTAGGAAGAAGCACCAGAGCCCACCCAAGCAGTTGAGCAGTGGGACCCCAGGCCTGGCTGGCCAGCCCTCTGCCTGCGAAAGCTCTGGCTTTCCAGGGCGATGGGTGCCACCCTGTCCTTCCCAGGCCTGCTCAGGACCCCACAAACCCGCTTACTGGGTGATGAAAGTCACTAGACTTTCCCAAGCCTGTCCACCACCCAATGTGTGACAGGGGAGGGCCATTAATGGTGCCTCCTGCACAGGGCTGTTGGGGGGCTCCCACTCTTACCCCTACATGTCTCCTTCCCCACGGTTTTCATAGGGGCCTTTAAAGGGGTAAGTTAGTAAAACTCTCCAAAAACTGTCCACTGCTCTGAAATTCAGGTCACCATCCTTCCGGCCTGCCACATGCTCCATGATCTCGACCTTGCCTACTCTCGTCTCGTCTCATCTCTCTCTCCCCTTGCCCGCTCCTTCCGCACTCTGAGAAGTGTCTGCTCTCCCAGTGCACAGACTCACAAAGGGCCAAGCCTTTGCCCTCCTGATTTCCCGCGCCTGGGACACCCTCTCTCTGCACGCCTCAAACCTTCACTTTTACCTCTTTCTTGAGCCTCACTCAGGGGCTCCTGGGAATTTCCGTGGAGTTCTCCTTCAGCTAAAAAGCCCTGGAACTGTCAGCGAGAGGCCCCTCATCGTCTGCCACCCACAGCTCTCTTATCTGGCATCTCTGGCACCCCTCTTTGCTAAGTATATCCCCTTGGGCACGAGCTGTGCTGGTGCCTGTAATGTGCAGGTGGCACAATGCAGCCTGCTTCCCAGGTGTGCCATGCCCCACTGAGGGATGGCACCCGCCTTCTTTCAGGTATTAACTGACTTTTTCCCCAGCAATGTTTGTTTTAGGGATTAAAGGTAGTGAAGGAGCCTTTTATTTCCAGAGCCATTTGTTTCTTTCCTGGCAGCCAGCAGTACATTTGTTATTTTATTTTCTCAAGCCCCTGATAATACCATTCTAGACACATTGGTGTGATAGCATCGTCCAACGGAAAAACTCTCAGATGCTTCCCCTAGGCCAGCCAGTGGGCAGACTCCTGGGAGAGAGGCCTGGGCTGCACGTTCTCGGCACCCTTTTCCCTCCTTTCTCGGATCAGCCTTGAGGCCCGTGATCATTTTCTCTCTTTTCTTTTTTTCCTGTTTTATTTTTAAGTACTACCATGATTCCACTACCACCACCTTTATCTGGCAGTGTCAAGAAATGGGCCACCTCAGGTGAGTAAATTTTCAAAATAATGCCTTTTAAGCACTAAAACTTTAAACAAATACATTTTTAAAAGTTTTTCGAGGTATAATTGGCACGCTATAAACTGCACATAAAGTGTACAACTTGATCTGTTTTGACGTTCGCATACACCCGTGAAATCACCACCACAATGTAGATAATGAACATATCCATCACTTCCAAAAGGTTCCTTCCTTCCCTTTGCTCCCCTTCTCCAGCAACCACCTATCTGCCTTCTAAACACATATTTAATTCAAAGCTGTCTCACGCACTTCCCCACCCTTGTGAGCAGAGTGTGATCAACATGATTGTTCGTCTCCTTGATTCAGCATGATCATGAGCGTTACTGAAAACCACATCCTCGGATGTCGTGGAGAGACATAAGACTGTTTGCCCCGAACACTAAATGGCTCATTGTTGCATCGCCATGCCCGGCGCTTTGGGGTTTGGGAGTTTCTCCTTCGCTGCCAGCTGCCACTTTTATAATAAAAGTGCATAGTTCCCAACAGACAACTCCCGCTGCCTCGCTCACTGCACACTACCCGCCGCCCGCACCTGTTCCGCACTCTGGATCACTGGTTCTGAGCAGGGATGATTTGGCCCCCAGGAGACATTTGACAATGTCTGGGGACATTTTTGGTTGGCATAATGGGGGTGGGGGTGCTACTGATACCTAGTGTTTTAAGACCAGGGATGTTACTAAACATGCTACAATGCACAGGACAGTCTCCATGAAGAAAGATCCAGCCCGAGATGCCAATGTGCGGAGGTTGAGAAACCCGTTCCAGATGACAGAACTGGTTGCAAAACTCAACATGAAGTCATGATAATTGACTGTTTTACTTTTCTGGATCAAGAGAGAGAAGAAAGGGCAGAGATTTCTTGGAGCTGCAAGGCGACACAGTAGGACACAGATCCAGGAAGATCCTGGAGGTCTCGGGTACCTTCTTTCAGCTCTGCCAGACGTGGTCACTGGCTTCCTGAGGACAAGCTCTAAGGACTCAGCTCAAGGCACTAGGTCCCAGCACTCAGCAGGTGCTCAATGAATGTCAAACTAGATTGCATCCACTGCACCTATTCGGTGCCCAGCTGTGGGTAGCACTGGCTTGGCATCGAAGGCGAGGCAGAAGACAGAGCCAGCAGAAGGGAGCCATAAACCGACCAGTGAGCTTAGGATTCGGCAGAGTCGGCTGGTAAAAGGTAAGTGCAGACTCACCCCAGTAACTGGGAAAATGAGGGCTGGCCATGCTGGGATCCTGTCCCAGCAGGACCAGATATATCACCACCAAATCTTTTCTAGCTCCTCCCCCCACCCACAGACACCCTGTTCGCCTGTCATATAAAAGGTTTTCCCAGAGTGGTTTAGCTAGAACTGGAAGGGCCCTGCTCTGTTTGGGGATAGAGAAGCCTGACTGCAGTGTTCGGGATGGACCCTACGTGTGCTGGAACTAGATGGTGAAGTATGGGCATGCTTTATTCAATTTTGCATGACTTTGAGGTTTAGTTATTACAAAAGTTATTGCAGACATTCCTGACAACACATTTACCTGCAAAAACAAAACAAAAAACAAAAAGCTCACAAATCCCACCCTTTCAGAGAAAACGCCAATGAAATTTCGTTGTTTGCGCTTCTATGCATGTATGGATGTGGTGTAGACATTTTGATGAAAACCAGGTGCGGGTGCTATGCCGAGGGCTTGGTCTGAGGTGCCAGAGAGTGGGGAAGAGGTTTTGAGAGGAGTGGACCCACGATAGCTCTCCAGCGAGACACTGAGAGCGCCTCGAGTGAGGGTGCCGGGGTGGATTTGACTGTAGGACTAGGGTTGCTGTCAGGAGCCTCCCAGATTAGCTCCAGCTCCAAGGATTAAAAGGTCCTGCGGCTGGATCTTTCCTCCTGGACTCCTGCTGGGAAGGTGGGGACCCCATCACAATCCCTTCCTCCCTCAGGGTACATCAGACCCTACTCCTCCTCACAGGTCTTTCTCCCTCCTGTTGCCAGGCTTCTGTCACATGGTACCCCTTATCCTATTGATGGTGTGTAGAATAAATCGTGTAGAGGCCCTTGGGTTCTTAAGGCTCCAAGTCAGGGGACCTGGGCCATTTTAGCTCCCTCTGGCCTTAAGGCTTCAGATACACCCTTGGGAAAGACAAAGAGAATACCTGCGCATAGGACTTGTTCCAGTGACATAAAGGAAGAAGTTGGCTAGCAGTCACCAGATGAGGCCACCTGGGGCTCTCTCCAGAGGGCCGTTCTCTCCCGAGGGGTCTCAAACAGAGTAGCTTCCAAATTCTTTTTAGCAACAGAATTGTAGTAAAATACAATGCATGTGAAGCTCTAAAATAGGAGAGGGACAAAGTTGAAGCTTTGAGCCAAGCAAGGACAGGTGCTTACTTGCTCAATCCTCTCCTCTCCCCTCCCCTGTGATGCACCTCTGAGCAACAGTTTCAAAGGATTGTGCCTTATGACACAGGCAAGATTGGAAGGCCACGCTGCGGGGAGAAACTGGGAAGCTCCAGTGCCTCTGAGAGGGGGAGGGAGGGGATAGCAGCCATGTGGGACAGAACTAGCCCTTCCTCCTCCTCAGACCCACTGTTCCCCTGGGCCCAGCCTCCAGGATGGGTGGGGCACCTAGAGGCAGCGGGTATTGCTTTCTGTCTGGGCTGACCTTTCTTCTAGGTCAGAGGACCTGTGGGAAGGGCACTGGAAGACTCTGAGGCTAGGTGGGGCCAGCCCTGTCCCAATTTCCCCTCAATGGGGTTCTCTTGCTCACAGACTGAGGAAGAACTGTGACTCACTTCCTGCTTCGCTCAATCTGACTACAGAAGCATTGTTCTCCCAATAGTGGCTGGTGCTGATGGGGCTACCCCAGCGTGGTCCCTACAATCTTAGCTACTTGTTGGGAGAAGTTCCCACTTCCAGAGCTGGCCAACCAGACTGATCTCCCAGCTCGGTTTTCAGGACCCCACATTCTTCCCTGAGTTTCCAGTATTTGTAGCATTTGTAAGGGCAGCCAAGTGGGTACCTTAACCTATTAGTTGAGTATCGTCTCCATTTTACGGAGAGGTAAATTGAGGCTCAGAGAGTTAAGTCATTTGTCTAAGGTGGCATAATATAAAATAGTGCCACAGGGATTTGAAACCAGGTTTGGTAGCTGGCTTGTCACAGTGATTCCTTAATATCACTTAATCTCTCTGGCCTCCGCGTGGTCATGTGTAATATGTAGGCAGTGATACATAAAAGGTGCCCTAAGGAAAATGTATCTATACCCACCTCATGGGGCTTGTGGTAAGGAAGAGCTCAGAACAGCACCTGGCTCCTAGTAAGTACAGGGTGGTGGTCATTTTTTGTCACTGTCCCCAAACCTGTGTTGAGACCACAGGATAATACTGTGCTTCCAGGTTATCTCAGTGAACAGGAAGGTATGGGCAGAGACTGCCCTGCGACCTTGAAACAACCTAGCCTGGGGAGTTCTCGGCCACATTTCCCTTCTTTTCTTTGTCAGCTCAAGCAGTGGTGGCCTCGCCAAGTAGCACAGACGTTTTCTAGGACAGGGACCCAGGGAGCCAGCAGAGTGGGCTGGCTGGTATATTGCAAGCACTAGGGTCCAGGATCTGCCAAAGGCCCACACCTCTTCCAGGTTCTGAGGCCTGCTAGTTGGAGACCTTGGGCAAATTATTTAAACTTTGTTTGCCTCAGTCTCCTTATCTGTAAAACGGGGTTAATAACCTTGAAAGGATTATGTGGATTAAATAATGTACAGAAGGAGGCGATAATGTAAAGTGACTGGCCCGGTGCCTGGGAGGCGGTTGGCATAGGAAAAAAAAAAAAAGTTGAAAGGCGATGATGGGCTTCTCCGGCTTATTCACCTGTCTATATATAGACGCAAATAAGGTCGTGGCTCCTCTAACAGTAGGTCCTGGAGTCTGCGACGCCGCTCTTAAGTCGCATCGCAGGTGAGGTGCCCCAGGTCTGTCACCCAGGGCACTTACCCGGTCATGTCCACTCACGGCTCAGGAGTGAAGCGCGGGGGAGAGGGCCAGCCAAGATCGGGCCCGAGCGACTCCTCGAGCCCTTCCTAACCAGGCCGAGGGTCCTCTCCGCGCCGCCCGGGAGCTCGCGGCCCGAAGAGCCGAGCCCGAGGGCGGGGGCGCGCCCGCCCGGCTTCCCACCCGCCACTGCCGGGAGCCGGAGGCGGCGGGCGCCCCGGAAGGCCGTAGGGCCGGCGCTCCCGCTCCGAACGCGGGCCGGAGCAGCATGGGCGGCGGGACGGCGGCGGCCGGGAGCGCGGAGGTGGCGCCGCGCGGGGGAGGGGCGCGGCGGCGGCGGAGGAGGAGGAGCCCGGGCCGCCGCAGCCGCTGACAGCGGCTTGAGTAAACAAGCCGCGCCGCCGCGGCCCGGCCGCTGCCCCCGCCCGCGCCGGAGCCCGAGCCCGAGCCCAGGCCGAGCCCTGCCCTGGTCGCCGGCCGGGCCGAGGCCGCGCCGCCGCGCCGCCCGCCTCCGCGCGGTGACGCCGCTGCCGGGCGCGGGGAGCGCGCCGAGCCCAGGCCCCGCCGCCGGGCTCTCTGCTCGGCCGAGGGGCGCCCGAGCTGCCGCGGCGCTCGCCTGGAAAAGTTTCCCCGCCCGGGCTCCCCGCGGTAAGCGGCGAGGGCGCGGGGCCCGGGGAGCGGGGGCCAGGCCCAGGGCAGCCGCCGGCCTGGGCCCTCCGCCGGAGGAGCGGGCTCCGCGGCCCGGGCGCCCCGCCGAGGAGGATCGGAGGCGGGGGCGCCGGGGCCCCTCTGGGCCCGGCTGTCGGAACTGACTCCCGGGCCGGCCCCGAGGGTGGAGCCGCGGGGAACGGGCAGGGCGCCCCGCAGCCCACCTGAGCGCGCGCCCGCCTCGGCCCGGGCCCTGCCCGCGCCGGTACTTTTCCGCTGTGGCCCGGCCGAGCCCGCTGACCTCAGGAAGCGCCGCGGGGCCCCGCCGGGGGCGGGATGGGGCGAGAATTCCAGAGGCGCCGGCGCTCCCGCCTCCCCGCCGTCCTCCGGGGCCGCCGCCTCGCCCCCTCCGCTCCTGGGGAGGGAGGAGCCGCCGGTCGCGGGGCGGGGGGTTATACCCGGCTCGGGCCTCGCCCCCGCTCTCACACCTGGGCGGCCAGGGACTCAGGTGCGCGACCCGCGGCGCCGGGAGGCTGGCTCAGGTAGGTTCTGGGGCTGCTTTCCAAGGAGGCCTGGCCGAGGCCCCTGCTGTCCCCGTGGGGGCGGCCGGCCTGCCTGCCGGACGGGTCTGACAGCGCTCACTTAGCTGCTCTCCTGCCGTCGCCTACTCCCTTGCCCTGGGGTGCAGACCCTCGTTAGCCAGAGGCTGTGGGAATTCTCCGCCTTGGACAGTGCGAGAGGAATTCGCTGATGTGGCCTAGTGAGGGCTGGGCAGCTGCCGGCCAGGTGTGAACACAGCAAAGAGTAGTGAAGCCTGACCCGTCTCACCTACAGTGGCCCCAGTGTTACTATTTACTATATTATTTACTATGTTGGGCTTCCACACGACATTTAATGGGTTTTTTTTTTTTTTTTTGAAAAAGGATTCTGTGGCTTGAAGTTTGAAAACCTCTGGTCTAGCAGTTTTTACCACCAAGGAAACTGAGGCTCAGAGAGCAAGTGACTTATCTAAGGTTACATAGCAAATGTGAGTAGAGCAGAGACTGGAAGTCAGAATTTCAGGGGAGCCTTTCGAACAGGAGGTGGCTTCGTGTCTTTTTGCCCGGAGGAGAGACGGATCGGGTTTCCCAGGCAGCCTTGTCTGCGCCAGACCCCCGGTGCCTGGGAAGCAGCCCGGACCTGGGGGTAGGTTCATTGTGGGTGCCTCGGAGCTGCTGGCTGTGTTGCGGGGTTCCTAGGGCTGGGGAAAGGGCTTTGGCTGAGAGTGTACACAGCCCGGAGGAGCGCCCACAGCTCTCTCTGGCCACAGCCGGGAAACGAGTCCCATGTGAGACGGCATCACGGGGAGCTAGAAATACAGCAAGAACTGGGACTCGGAGGGTGAGTCAGAGCCTGGATTGGGGGTGGGGAGGAGCCCCTTCATTCATTGTTCTCAGTGCCTGCCCTTTTGGGAAAGAGGGTTCCTCGCTCCCTCCAGGATGCTGAGGCAGGGCTGTCTGCGGCGTCAGGGCTCGGTGGGAGCCCTGCCCCGCTCCCATGGCTGGGGACGCTGGGCAGAGGGAGCACGCCCTTGCTTGGGGATTGTCTAGTTGTGCCTGGAGCCTGCTTTCTTTCCGGGTGCTGCAAGGTAATTAAATAGTTGTTTAATCACCTTTAACGCCAAGCAGCTCTCGCTCCATTCACAGTCAGCCAGAACCTGGGCTAGACCCTGATGAACCCAGCCTTGCTTTGGGGGCTCCAGTAGGGCTCAGAGCACTGTGGTCAGAGGGTGGCTTTGCATGACGTCTTAGAGCTAAGGCAGCTACTGTGGCAAAAAGGGGAAAAGAGACCTCGTTCCCATCCGCCTGTGCGCCCAGGGCCCCATATTCTCTGTTAAATGGGGGCTTGGGGGTCCCTTAACCTCCTTGAGCTGATGTCTGGCTGCTCAGCCGTTGCTCAGACCAGCTTTCTGGAACTTGGCTGCCCAAGGCACCCTGAGGCTATGGCTTCCAGGTGGGCCTGGGAGCCCTGTGGACTCTGCCTCCCAGGGTGAGGAGGAGCTGCACTGTGGATGCCTCCTGCCATCAGCTGTCAGGTTATTTTGGTGTAAACTGAAAATACTCCAGGAATTGTGTGTTGAGTCTCCCCCAGCCTGCCTGGTGGGACTGCAGGAGCAGAAGTACAGCTGGGGGGACTGGTTGTGACTAAGGACAACTCCCAGAGAAGCAAGGGGTTCCCAGTGGGGAGCCTGCCTGCCCAGCTTCCAGGGTCCTGGGTGAGCTAGAAGCTTCATTTTGCCTCTTGGCAGAGTGGCTTCCTTTGAGGTTGGGCCGCGGGAGTGGTGAGGGCATCCTGGGTCCTGTAGGCAGGCGCTGGCACTGAGACTGGGTACCTCCAGCAGCCCTGCTGGGACCACTCCCAGCTTCTCCCCACCCCAGGGGCTTGGCTTCTGGCTAGTCAGGGGCCCTTTGTGGGGACAGTTATGTGGCCCTGGACAGGGAGGTCCTGCTGTCTGTTTGCTGAAGGAGGAAAAACAACACATGGACTATTGATTCAGCCTCACCTTGGCGCTCCTGGCTCAGCAGCCAGTGTTTGCCCTGGTTGCCCGGCTCGTATTACGCAAGGCTGGTGGGCGTGGAGAGAGCAAAGGGGCTGCTGGGGAGCCTCCAGGCCCAGGTGGGACCGGGCTGGGCAGCCCCACCGTTCCCCAGGAAACAGTTGAAAAGAGCCTGGGCCCCTGACTTTGATGATGGCTGAGGGTCTGGGCCATAGAAGGAAGGGAAGCCACTGTGATCCCCTGTGCTCAACCCACAAAGCCCCCATCCCACATAGGGTCGCCCACTCCTTCTTCCCAGGGGCTGTGTGTCTGCAAATAACTCTCTGGGGCTGGGGCTGGTTTGCTGAACCGGAAAAACCCAGTGAGCTGTGTGGATGCCTCCCATTAAGAAACTTCAAAAAGTCAACCTTTTATCCCTTTCTAAAAAAAGATCGAGGTAATTTGGAAAACATACAATGACACAAAGAGGAAAATATTAATTTTAGTTCTCATCGTCTTGAGAGAACCATTGTTAACGTCTAGTTGTGTCCTTCCAGATTTTGTTTTGTGGTTATATATAAATATCCATATGCAAATACTTTTTTAAAAAACAAAATGGAATCATGTGTACATACTGCTTTGTAACCCCTCTTTTTTACTTTCATTCTGGCTAGCATTGATTCAGTTTCTGATTTCGAGTGACTCAAGCCTTGATATTGTTCATCCCACTTGCGTATTCTTGCGAGGAGAGAGGCTTGGGAGCTGCGTGTGGCCGGGTGGGGGTCCATCTCCCTGACTCCCCGGCCGACCTTGGGGGGTGCTGGGTTTTCACTCCCCTCCCCCAGAGCCCCTTTCAGGCCTGGATCCAGCCATGGAATGGGAAGGCAGCTTTAGCTCATGGCTGGGAGGGTCTGACTCTCTCCCCCTTTTCCTCCCTTGCTCCTCTCAGAGCCCGGCAGCGCTCGTCCTCCTGCCACAGTCCTGCCAGTCTCGGCCCCATGCCCCCGCCAGTCAGCCCCGGGCCACAGGCTGTGAGTTGGTGCGTGGGAGCCGAGGCCCCGTGACCAGGCCAAGGAGAGGAGGGCTCCGGGACACCGGCCACCTGTCCCCCCCATGGAGCTGAGGCCCTGGTTGCTATGGGTGGTAGCAGCAGCAGGACCTTTGGTCCTGCTGGCGGCTGATGCCCATGGCCAGAAGGTCTTCACCAACACCTGGGCTGTGCACATCCCTGGGGGCCCGGCTGTGGCTGACCACGTGGCACGCAAGCATGGCTTCCTCAACCAGGGCCAGGTAGGTGTTCTAGATGTTTCGGGCCGTGGGCTGCTGAGGGCAGGTGCTCTGGCACTGGGAGCAGGAACTGTGGGGCTTGTCTTTTCAAGAGCGTGTTCTGGGTAGCCAGGGGGGTGGCAGCAGTGGCTCGCCCTGTCCTTGGGCTTCTAGCATAGGTTGCTCAGAGGACCAACGTACCCCAGGGATAAAGAGTCCCCCCCCTTGGTCCCCTGCCCATTCTTGCTGGGTCCTGGGCAGGGAGCAGATGCCCCACCACCCCATGCCGTTGCATACCTCCCCTTGTAGCCTATTGTCCACCCCCGTCCCCCACTTCCTCAGGGACTGACAGATGGCAAGCCCAGCTCAGTCTTCCTGCTCTGTTGCAGATCTTCGGCGACTATTACCACTTCTGGCATCGAGCTGTGACAAAGCGGTCCCTGTCGCCTCACCGCCTGAGGCATAGCCGGCTGCAGAGGGAGCCTCAAGTGAGTGCAACCCCAGCTCCCCCTGCCGCCACCCTTCTCTCTCTGCTCTCAGGAGTGCGTGCCACTGTCTTCCTCCCCCTCATCCCCTCACAGGTAAAGTGGCTGGAGCAGCAGGTGGCAAAGCGACGGACCAAACGGGATGTGTACCAGGAGCCCACAGACCCCAAGTTCCCTCAGCAGTGGTACCTGGTACGTTGCAGCCTTGGTTCCCGGGTCCTCCTCCCCCATCTGCCCACTGAGGGTCCCGTGGGTAGGTGAGGCTGACTTTGAGGGCTGCTTTCATTCTTTCTCTTTCTGTCTGCTGAGCGTTCTCCCCAGCTCCTCCTGCTAAGTCTGGGGTCAGGGGTACATTCCCAGAGTTCTTTACACTTCCACGGAGCCCAGACAACCAGTAGTGGCATTTTAAGAGCGGAGGCAGATAGAGAGTGAGGTTTTGGGGTGGTGAAGGGATTCTTCAGGGTACCCTAGCCTCACACATCTCCTAAGTGCCAAGGTGATGGAGTGGGTGTCTTCGCAGTCTGGCATCACCCAGCGGGACCTGAATGTGAAGGAGGCCTGGGCTCAGGGCTACACGGGGCGTGGTATCGTGGTCTCCATCCTGGACGACGGCATTGAGAAGAACCACCCGGACTTGGCAGGCAATTATGTGAGCAGATTGGGGGCAGGCAGCAATTCCTGGTGAGAGTGTCTAGGGTGTCCTGTTCTGCCAGCATGGGCAGGCTGCTCCTGACAACAGCCACATCCTTTCCAGGATCCTGGGGCCAGCTTTGATGTCAACGACCAGGACCCTGACCCGCAGCCTCGTTACACACAGATGAATGACAACAGGTCAGAAACGGCAGCCAACGGCAGACCCCGGTCTCTGCCTCCCTCTTTTTCCACCGAGTAGGAAGGGCTGAGGCCCAGTTCAGACATGCTCTGCCTGAGAGGCTGACGTCTTTCCTGCAGTCCTGATTCAGCTGGGGCTCTAAGGGAGGGTTCGGTCAGAGCAGAGAGCTACAGGCTGTGTGGGAGGGGACCATGCTCACACGTGGGCTAGAGGTCGTAGGCGGAATGGTTTGCCGATCCTTCTCCTCAGGCTGTACCTGCCAGGCTCTGTCTACCGTTAATGCTGCGTTCTTGGCCCTGGCAGGCACGGCACACGATGTGCGGGTGAGGTGGCCGCGGTGGCCAACAACGGTGTCTGTGGTGTGGGTGTGGCCTACAACGCCCGCATAGGAGGTGGGTGTGGGTCTTGGCCACCCTGTCTTTGGGAGGGCCCTTCGGGTGGGGTTTTTCTCCGCCCACTTCCCATCTGGCCAGTGCCTGCCACTTTCCCACTGTGGATCCTTTTGACCACATGACTATTCCTTAGAAGATTCTTAGCAACTCAGAGAGCTGAATCACCAGTGCTGGTGGCCCTGTGCTGTGGGGCGGGTGTTTTTCAGCAGGAGTTTCCTTACATCCTCACCACCCACATGTCCTTACGTGGCAGTCCTTGATCACCACGCTCCTTTGGGAACCCAGGGTCCTGTTCTGGTCCAGATTGTGTGGTTGAAGGCAGGGCTGTTTTCCTTTTCCCCTTCCTGGGTCTCGTCTTTGAGAAGCAGAGGCAGGCCAGGGAGTTAGGGGTTCAGGGTTTCCCAGCACCAGCCTCTCCCCTCCCCCTGCCCACCGTCTGGGTGCAGGGCTGGGTGTGCTCCATGGGGTGCCTCTGGCAGCTGGACCCACGCAGAATCCCTTTCCCCACCCCACTCCGCGGCCAGGGGTGCGCATGCTAGACGGTGAGGTGACAGATGCGGTGGAAGCACGCTCGCTGGGCCTGAACCCCAACCACATCCACATCTACAGCGCCAGCTGGGGCCCCGAGGATGACGGCAAGACTGTGGACGGGCCAGCCCGCCTCGCCGAAGAGGCCTTCTTCCGGGGAGTCAGTCAGGTGAGGTGGGGATCCAGGCCCAGTCTCTGGGGGCAAGGCGGCACTCTATTTTCCATAGTTTTCTTCCTTGTGTTTTTCTGTTCCTGTTTGTTCTTGTGTTTAATTTGAATTTTACACAAAATATATTTGTTGAAAAGTTAAGGGACTAGGATAGAAAAAAAGAAAAGAAAATTAAAACCATCCCTAATTGCACTCCCTGGAATCACCACTCTGAGCATTGGGGTGGTGGTCCAGGTCTTTTTTTGCACACAGACAGTCATATTTGCATGTATGTCTGATCCACCATGGCCTCATGAAAAACTAGGGAGTGGATAGAGAGTCCTTGAGAACGAGGCCCCAGCCTTTCCAGTCTCCAGCAGTGTCTCTTCCCGCCAGGCCTCCCCCAAGACCTGTTCTCGAGTGACCCCATCTCTGTCCACAGGGCCGCGGGGGGCTGGGCTCCATCTTTGTCTGGGCCTCGGGAAACGGGGGCCGGGATCATGACAGCTGCAACTGTGATGGCTACACCAATAGCATCTACACACTGTCCATCAGCAGCGCCACACAGTTCGGCAACGTGCCCTGGTACAGCGAGGCCTGCTCGTCCACGCTGGCCACGACCTACAGCAGCGGCAACCAGAATGAGAAGCAGATCGTGAGTCTTGCTCTGAGTTGGGGCCAGGGCGGGGGCTGGGGAAATGGGGCTGCTTGCCGGCTCCATCCAAACCCATCTGCCTCCCACCCGCATGTGGCTGGGTGATAGGGGCTTTGGCATCATGGAGTGGGAACTGGGGAGCTCTCTGAGATTCTTGGGGTTCACAGAGCCATTTGTGAAGCCCCCGAGAAGTATAGACTCTCTCTAAAAACATTGATTGCTCTAAATGATCTTTAACTTCTAGTTCAGTCTCCTTGTTCCTTGGGAAACTGAAGCTCAAAAAGAGCCAAACACTGTCCAGTCCACGGCAGGGCAGCAGCTGGGACCCAGGTGTCCTGACCATGGCTCACCACACCATCTGTGGTTCTTAGGGTCTATAGGTAGAGGGAGGACAGGCAGGTCGCCTCTCTGGTCCCCTCCACTCACCGCAGACCCAACACCATTGTTCTCCGGGCAGGTGACCACTGATTTGCGGCAGAAGTGTACGGAGTCACACACCGGCACCTCGGCCTCTGCCCCGCTGGCAGCTGGCATCATTGCTCTCACCCTGGAGGCCAAGTAAGTATCGGGGGCTGAGGGGCAACCCTGTCCCTACTTGCGCCCTCTGCAGGGCAGCTCTTGGTCTCCAGCTTATCTCCAAAGAGACTAAACCCAGCCTCTCCCTCTCTTCTTTGCAGTAAGAACCTCACCTGGCGGGACATGCAGCACCTGGTGGTACAGACCTCAAAGCCAGCACACCTCAATGCTAACGATTGGGCCACTAATGGTGTGGGCCGGAAAGGTGAGGACAGAGTGGCCCGGTGGCCTGGTTTGGGGATTGGTGGGGGGGGCGCTCTATGCCTCCCAGCTGACCCTGCCTTCCCTACTCCACAGTGAGCCATTCATATGGCTATGGGTTGTTGGACGCAGGTGCCATGGTGGCTCTGGCCCAGAACTGGACGACGGTGGCCCCCCAGCGGAAGTGCCTCATCGACATCCTCACTGAGCCCAAGTGAGGGTTGAACCCTGGCTGAGAGGGGGTGGGTGGGACCTGAGGGTTGCAGGAGGTGCTCATGGGTCCCTCTGAGCCAGGCTGATTGACCATCACTGTGCTCTCTGCACAGGGACATAGGGAAGCGGCTGGAGGTGCGGAAGACTGTGACTGCCTGCCTGGGGGAGCCCAGCCACATCACACGGCTGGAACACGCCCAGGCCCGCCTCACCTTGTCCTACAATCGCCGTGGTGACCTGGCCATCCACCTGGTTAGCCCCATGGGCACCCGCTCCACCTTGCTGGCTGCCAGGTGCTTGCCCTGTCCCCTGCCCAGGCTGTTTTCTCCCTTACGCCCACATGCATTCATTCATTCACTCACACAGCTGTGATGGTCACCACATACTCTCAGTGAGGAGTTGTGGGAGGGATTGTTTGCCTGTTTGCCCTATGGGACTGTCCCATTTTGCAGGAATCCCTGATTTCACCCATCAAATGCCACATCTGTGTGCCTTCCTGTGTGCAGTGCCCTCGCACATATCCAGAATCTTCTGGTTGAGAACGACTGGCCTACTGGCATTCAGAGCCAAGAGGCATTTCCAGCCCAGTGGTGGGGTGGGTGCTGCACTGGGGGGAGGGTATGTGGTCCACGTGTGGTGGGCTCGGTATTCCCTGGATGGCGTCCCCCAGAGGCCTCAGACAGCTGTATGCACCCTGCTCCCAGGCCACACGACTACTCTGCGGATGGGTTTAATGACTGGGCTTTCATGACGACCCATTCCTGGGACGAGGACCCCTCTGGTGAATGGGTCCTGGAGATTGAAAACACCAGTGAGGCCAACAACTATGGTATGCAGGGCGCCCGAGAGCTGGGGCGGTGTGGATGCCGGGTCCCAGCTCCCGCTCACTCTGGCCTCCTTCCCCTCCTGGAATAGGGACGCTGACCAAATTCACCCTCGTGCTATATGGCACAGCCCCTGAGGGGCTGCCCACACCTCCTGAGAGCAGCGGCTGCAAGACCCTCACATCCAGCCAGGCCTGTGTGGGTCAGTAGTGGGTGCTCCTGGGCGTTGGGGCCTGAGGCTGGGGGACAGAGGGTGCCTATCTTGAAGCCCAGCTCTAGGAGGAAAAAGGGTCTGAAGGGACACTGGAGCCCTTGGGATGACATAGTTTGGGGTGGAAGCTCCTGGAAACTACAGTGCCTGCTTGGGCTGCCCTGGTCCTGGGGCCACGTGGCCACATGGCCGTGGGCAGCTAAGCCGACACCCGCCTCCTCTCGTGCCGGCAGTGTGTGAGGAAGGCTTCTCCCTGCACCAGAAGAGCTGTGTCCAGCATTGCCCTCCAGGCTTTGCTGCCCAAGTCCTTGCTACACACTACAACACTGAGAACGACGTGGAGACCATCCGCGCCAGCGTGTGTACCCGCTGCCACACCTCGTGTGCCACATGCCGGGGGCCGGCCCCCACAGACTGCCTCAGTTGCCCCAGCCATGCCTCCCTGGACCCTGTGGAGCAGAAGTGTTCCCGGCAAACCCAGAGCAGCCGAGAGTCACCGCAGCAGCAGCCTCCGCCTCCCCGGCCACCCCCAGAGGTGGAGGCAGAGCCGCGGCTGCGGGCAGGGCTGCTGCCTTCACACCTACCTGAGGTGGTGGCCGGCCTCAGCTGCGCCTTCATCGTCCTGGTCTTCGTCATTGTCTTCCTGGTCCTACAGCTGCGTTCAGGCTTCAGCTTCCGGGGGGTGAAAGTGTACACCATGGACCGCGGCCTCATCTCCTACAAGGGGCTGCCCCCTGAGGCCTGGCAGGAGTGCCCATCTGACTCAGAGGAGGACGAGGGCCGGCGTGAGAGGACTGCCTTTATCAGAGACCAGAGCGTCCTCTGACGAGCGCCTGCCACCGCCCCCTTCGAGCCCATCCCCTCCTTGGGCACTTTTTAATTCACCAAAGTATTTTTTTATCTTGGGACTGGGTTTGGACCCCAGTTGGGAGGCAAGAGGGGCAGAGACAGCTTCCCATCCTACCCTTGGGCCTCCTGGCTGCCTGATGAGCGAGGGTCCCAGGACCAGATGGGGGACCGGAGGGCCACACCCCATTCCCAGCACACCCTCTATGTGGAGAAAGGAGTGAAACCTTCAGGGCAGCTTTCCAAGGTTGTCAGGCCCCAGCCAGAGTCCTTGCGGAGTGGAGAGGGGCAGCCCATCTTTCGGGATTCCTGGCCCAGCTGCACTCTGGCCCCTTCCCTGTCCCTTTAAAGCAATAATGGTCCCCATCCAGGCAGCAGGGAGGCTGGCCTAGGGAATATGCGAAGGAGGAGGCCACCTCTCCAAGGGCTTGTGCGTACCTGACCCCGTCCCCCACCTCTGGTGAGCCTCAGGCAGAAGCGGCGATGGAAGGAAGGGACCAAGGCAAGGCAGGTGCTTCAAGGGTGCGCGTGTGTGCACGTGTGTGTTTGTCCCTTTGCTCACCACAGCTGGCTTCCCGCTGAGTGAGGCTGGCCTGGGTGAGCCCCATGCTGGCGTCCTAACCACCCTCCCCTTCAGCCAGGGCCCAAGTCCCTGTTTTCTGAGCCCGGGGCTGCCTGGGCTGTTGGCACTCACAGTCCCGGAGCCCCTGGGTGGGTGGTGGGGAGGGACGGTGGCCCAGCCGGCCTCTCCCACCTCCCACCCGATGCTGCTTTCCCCTGTGGGGATCTCAGGGGCTGTTTGAGGATATATTTTCACTTTGTGATTATTTCACTTTAGATGCTGATTTTTTTTTTTTGTATTTTTAATGGGGGTAGCAGCTGGACCGCCCACCTTCACATACCCACTGTTCACTCTCCTGTTCCCCCAGCTGCCCTGGCCCTGAGGTGTGGGAGGCTGCAGCATATTGTTGGGGAGTGAGGAGTAGCTGAACCCCAAGTTCTGAAGAGGCCGGCCAGGCAGGCCCTAAGAAAGGGGGATCGTGGTGGGAAGGGCGGGTAGTTGTCCATGTTTCTGATGGGGCTCGTCGTGCCAAGGGCTTATGGGTCACTGGTTCTCCAAGTGCCAGGGGTGGGCAGGCGGTGGCACCATGCCCCCTCCAACACTGTGCCCTGGTGGAAAAGCACTGCCCCCCAAGTTCCCCTCTTCTGACGTGCCTTTTGCACCCCTCCCATTAGGACAATCAACCCCCTTCTGTTTGGGAGCCCCTTTTTCTTTCTCTGTACTAGCCCCTCCTGGCACCCAGCCACCTGCCCAGGGGTGCCCCCATCTCACCACCCCACTCCTTGTGGCCAGCCCGGCTGGTTTTGTAAGATACTGGGTTGGTGCACAGTGATTTTTTTTTTTTCCTTGTAATTTAAACAAGCCCAGCATTGTTGGTTCTATTTAATGGACACGAGATGATGTTAGAGGTTTTAAAGTGATTAAACGTGCAGACTATGCAAACCAGACCTGGTCTCCAGTATGGTGATAACTGTTCTTCCCAGGAGTCCGGGACTAAATCCCGGGATGGGGGGGATGGGGAGCTAGGATTAGATGCCCACTGTGATGTCCTGCTTGCCTCAAAATGAGCCCAACTCAGGATTTTGGAGTCTGTCTGCTGAGGGGTTCCAGGCCTCCTTCAGGGAGCTGTGGGGTATAGGAGGAGACAGCAGCGGGAGACAAGCACTAGGGGTTGGGACAAGCTGAGCACGTCCACCCCTACAGGACTAGTCTCCAGCAGAGTGGAGAGTAACAGCCTGTGTCCCTATTGCTCAAGGTCTCCCTTGGAGGCCTACAGTGGGGCCAGAAAGGCCAGGGTGTTCTTGCTGGGGAGACTGTGAGTCTCAGCTGTGTAAAGGCCTTACCTCTCTACTCCCCAACCCACCCTCAGGTTTCCTTTGGGAAAGGAAGCCCCTGCCTGGGGTAGGGGAGTGGTGACTGGTCTACCAGGACCTGTGTCTGAGAAGCAGGCCTCTTCCAGGTAGATTTACTTGGAAATTTCATTCAAATGGATATTGGTGCCTTAGCTCTTCTTGGGGAATCCATGGGGTGGAGAGGACCTGGACTAGGCTCTCCCTTACTCTTCTGGGCCTACCTGGCTGCTGCTGGGACTGCCTACCTGCCTCAGGACCTCCAGGCTGGGAGGCCCATCACACCCGCGTGCAGCGTCACCCTGTGTCGGCTCCCACCGCTGCACCCTGGGGCCACTTCCCCCTTGTCCTTGTCCAAGGCCCTGGGGAGTGCTGCCCTTCTTGAGGCCATTCTTCCCCGGCCCCTCCTCCCTTCCGTTTCCGTGGCCCTGGCTGGCGGGCTAGACAGGGGGGGCCCCCCGGCAGGCATCGGAGGCTCCTGCCCGCCCCTTCCCCTCTGTGGCCCGCCCCAGGGCCTGGGCCAACTGAAACCTCAGGAGGAGGAAGCATCGAATCAGGAACTGGCCCGTTGGCAGGGTTGGCTGGGCCTGAGTCGGTCTTCGGTGGCCCCCGGAGCAGCTGCCTGAGCGGTAACTCTCCTGAGGCCCAGGAGGTGGTGGGCGGTGGGCAGGGAGCAGGGGCAGCGGGCTGGATCCAGGCAGACAGGCATCACACCCGGTGGGGCAGGGGTGGCCCCAGGAGCAGGGCACAGGCTGTCGCTGGCTGGGGCAGGCTCGGCCCTGCCAAAGACCCTGGGCGCACACACCCCTGCTGGGTGGAAGGGCCCAGAGAGGGAGGCTCTGGGTGGTTCCTGTTCTAGGACTGAGAAGGGATCCCCTGGCGCCAGGCCTTGGCCTGGGACACAGGAAGCAGTGAGAGCCAGTCCCAGGCCAGGCCGGCGTTTTGTACCTGTGGCTGCATTTGGGCAGGACAGGCCCCCACCTCCTGCCTATCTGCAGCTCCTATTGGCCTGGCAGCCCCCAGTCTCCCTGTCCTACTTCTCCCTCTCCAGCGGTGGCCTCTCTGCTGTGTCCCCAGGACAGCACTATGGGCTTCTCTTCAGAGCTGTGCAGCCCCAAGGGCCATGGGGCACTTCAGCAAATGCAGGAGGCCGAGCTCCGGCTGCTGGAGGGCATGAGGAAGTGGATGGCCCAGCGGGTCAAGAGTGACCGGGAGTATGCCGGGCTGCTGCACCACATGTCCCTACAAGACAGTGGGGGCCAGAGCCGGGGCGGCCCCGACAGCCCCATCGGCCAGGTGGGGTTCCATGGCCTCTTTACCCCTTCCCAGCCCTCTCCCCAGGAATTCCTGTGGTCCCTGGGACATCAGCCTGCCCCTTCCTTTCCCGAAGTTCCCTGGGTGGGCTTGGGAGCCACCGTCCTCCACGCGCTGTCTCACCCTTCGTGTGCTGCAGTCCTGGGCAGAGATCACCAGTCAGACGGAGGGCCTGAGCCGACTGCTGAGGCAGCACGCGGAAGACCTGAACTCGGGGCCCCTCAACAAGCTGAGCCTGCTGATCCGGGAGCGGCAGCAGCTGCGCAGGACCTACAGTGAGCAGTGGCAGCAGCTGCAGCAGGATCTCACCAAGGTGGGTGGGGAGCCTGGTCATTTCTACCTGCATTTCGAGCCTCAGAGGGCTGGTTTTGCACAAGAGCCCCTCAATTCACAGGGAAGTGAAAGCGCTGACCACAAGGCCTGCTCCCAGGGCCTGCTCCAGCTCCACCACAGCTTCCTTCCCATCTCTCCCCACGAGGGCTGACCTGCAGCAGGGCTTCTCCGTGAATTTTCTGTCACCCTACTGTGTGCCTGGACACAGTGCTTGGAGTACAAGGATGAGTAGTCCAGCCATTGCCTGCGGGGAGCAGGATCTGTGACTTGCCTCCCGCACTGCACCAGCTGGCCCTGGGGCTGAGAGGCAGTTGGAGAGAGATGACGCTGGTCTGTCTGCCCTTGGCCTAGGTGGGCTCCTCCCAGGGTCCCAGAGACTCCACACAGCAGCAACGTGGCCCCAACAGAGAGGTTAAAGACCGGGGCTTTGAAGCCATCCTGCCTGCATTTAATCTTGCCCAGCTCCTTGGTCTAGAAGCTGTGTGATTAGAGCTGTTTACGTGTGTGCTTCGCCCTTCTAATTCAATGTGCTAGTTGGCCCCCTGTACCATCCTGCTTCCACCACTGCAAAACCCTGCCTTGCCGTGGACCAACAGCGGCCCCTGGTGGCCAGTCTCGATCCACTCCCTCTCCCAAGAAGCTTATCTAAAAACAGGGTCGGCCTGTTTTTATAGGTACTCTTACTGGGACACAGCTGTGCCCATTTGGCTACTAGAGAGCTGCAATGGTAGAGCTGAGTAATTGCAACAGAAACTGTTTGGCCAGTAAGCCTAAAATGTTTACCAACTGGCCCATGAAAAAGGCTCATTTAGTCTATTTATTTAGCTCAGTTACAGTTAGGGAAACTGAGGGTCAGAGGAGAGGGATGGAACTGAGCTAAAGTATCCCAATGCGCAGACAGGGGAACTGGGATGAGCACTCTAGTCGTGACCATTTATTGTTCCTGCAATCAGGAACATTATTTGCAGGAATCAGTGCAGAATGGAAATGTGCGGCCTTTGTCAAAGCGTTATTGAGAATTTCAAGATGGCATCAGCAGAGCATAACACCAAGCACAGAGTCCTTCTGAGTGTGGAGCTCGGTGCCACATGCCTTCAGCTGGGCCCTGCCTGCCATCAAATACCACCCCAGGCCAAAGAAGGGCAGTTCTGGCCTTCCCAGTCCACTCTGCTTCCCCCAGGGGCTCAGCCTCAACCCAGCTCCTCTGACCCTAACCTCAGCAGCAGAGGCCAGGCCCCGGAGGTCTCCAGGCCCTTTCTGCAGGACGGACTCCGTTATGCTGCCTGCTTGCCCTGTAAGACCTGTCCAGTGTTTTACCTCAGGCAGGAATCGCCCATGCCCTAGGGACCTGCCAACCCACACAGTCTCTTCTCTCTCCTCAGACCCACAGCCAGGACATTGAGAAGCTGAAGAGCCAGTACCGAGCCTTGGCACGGGACAGCGCCCAGGCCAGGCGCAAGTACCAGGAGGCCAGCAAAGGTGTGTGGCTTCCCTCACCGGCAGGGAGGGAGTCCCGAGACAGCCTTGACCTGTCCACAGGTATCCAGGGAGTGGGGAGTGCCCAGACCTCTGTGCTGTCACCCATACCCCCCCCTCACCCGGCAGACAAGGATCGTGACAGGGCCAAGGACAAGTACGTGCGTAGCCTGTGGAAGCTCTTCGCTCACCATAACCGCTATGTGCTTGGTGTGCGGGCTGCGCAGCTGCACCACCAGCACCACCACCAGCTCATGCTGCCTGGCCTGCTCCAGTCACTACAGGACCTGCACCAAGAGATGGCATGCATCCTGTGAGCCCACATCCCACCGTCACCCCCTTACCCTCCTACCATGCCCCAGAGACAAGGTCCAGAAAAGTTCAGTCTTGTGAAAGTAGGTGGTCATGGAATCACGTGAGACCGGGCCCTGGGGCCAAGGACGTTATTTCAGGGCCTCTTATTGCAGGGTCTTATTGTATTTATCGAGCACCCATTCTAGGCTCTGGCAAACAGCAAGAAAAAACGAAAAATACCTGCCTTCTAAGATCAATGGTATTAGAAAAGAGAGAAAAGAAAGTCAATAAGTAAAATAGAAAGCAAGTTAGAAGTGGCAAGTGCTACGGAGAAAAATAAAACAAGAAAGGGGGATTGGGAGGCAGTCATAAATAGAGCGGTCCGAGAAAGCCTCAGAGATGCAGGAGCAAACCAGGGTATGTCGAGAGAAAGATCGTTTCAGAAAGGGGGAGCCGCAGGCCATCGTGAGGACTTTGGCTGTGTTGAGAACAGAATTCAGGGGGCAAGGACGAGGTAGGGAAACCAGACAGGAGGCTTCTGCAGTAATGCAGATCACAGCTCATGGCTGCTCGGACCCAGCGGAAGAGAGAAGTGGTCAGGTCCTGGGTATATTTTGAGGGTGGAGCCAAAATATTTCCCTATGGACCGGAAGTGGGGTGTGAGATAGACGAGTCAAGGATGATGCCAAGGAGTTGGTCCAAAGCACCTGGAAGATTCAATGGCCATTACCTATGGGAAAAATGGGTTCAGGAGACAAGAAAAGGAGTTCATTTTCAACTAGTGGAGTTTGATCTCTGACAGGATGTTCTGAGAAAGTGAATTGTTACTTGAGACTGAAGCTCTGGGGAGGTGCTGGGACCGGAGACATAAGTGTGGGGTCACAGCACATCAATGGCTTATGCATATTGGAGCCCCAGAGCCCGGCTGTCGGGCTGGCAGCCCAGGGCAGGCATGATTGTAGCTCACAGTTAAACAGCGCTTCGTGTGTACCACATACTCTGCACACAGATCTCACTATGACTCCCAGCACCCCCATTACACATAACAGGAAGTAAAGATCAGAAGACATGCAGTGATTTGCCTGTGAGCATTGGGCTGGTGGTAAATGATGAGGTGGGGGCTCAATCCCAGGACCGACTCCAAACTCAGTGTCAGGTCCCCTGAGCTTCTCAGCCTTGCCTAGCCTGAGGCCTCACTGACCAGCGGTCCTGTTTCTGGGCAGGAAAGAGATCCTGCAAGAATACCTGGAGATTAGCAGCCTGGTGCAGGACGAAATGGTGGCCATTCACCGGGAGATGGCTGCGGCCGCTGCCCGCATCCAGCCGGAGGCCGAGTACCATGGCTTCTTGCGACAGTATGGGTAAGCCCCTCCTTGCTCCTGCTGGGCACCCGGGCTGTTGGCTCACTCACTGATGTGGTAATGCCCCCCGCAGGTCCACACCTGAGGTCCCACCCTGTGTCACCTTTGACGAGTCACTGCTCGAGGAGGGTGAACCCCTGGATCCTGGGGAGCTGCAGTTGAACGAGCTGACCGTGGAGAGCGTGCAGCACACGTGGGTGCCGTGGTGCGGGGCCTGGGGTGGACACTGTGCACATAGAGCTGGGGCTTGTCTCGGCTCTGCAGGGCTGCTTCTGAGGGGCTGGCTCTAACACTGCCCTTCCTTGGGGACACAGGTTGACCTCAGTGACAGATGAACTGGCGGCGGCCACCAAGACAGTGTTCAGCCGGCAGGAGGTAGTCAGTCAGCTGCAGCGTGAGCTGCGGAATGAGGAGCAGAACATCCACCCCCGGCAGCGGTGAGTGGGTCCCAGCTACAGCAGCCTCCCGCCCGCCTGCCCACCCCACTGATGGCTGCCGGCTGCATGCTGAGCCCTCTGTTTCCTCACTCCCACCTACCTGCTGGCAGGGTTTACCTGCTGGGCAAGAGGCAGGTGTTGCAGGAGGAGCTGCAGGGGCTGCAGGTGGCGTTGTGCAGCCAGGCCAAGCTGCAGGCCCAGCAGGAGCTGCTGCAGGCCAAGCTGGAGCAGCTGGGCCCCGGTGAGCCCCCGCCTGTGCCGCTCCTGCAGGACGACTGCCACTCCACCTCGTCCTCGGTGAGCGCCCCACCGCCCACTGTGGCCACCCTACCCACCGGCCCAGGCTGCGCTCTTCATTTTCGCCCTCCCCCTCCCCAAGCCTGGCCACTCGCTGACGTCTGTCCCTGGCCCCAGGAGCCGGAGCGGGAAGGGGGAAGGACGCCCACCCTGGAGATTCTTAAGAGCCACATCTCAGGAATCTTTCGCCCCAAGTTCTCGGTGAGTGGAGTCCGGCCAGACCCGCACCTCTGCCCTTCTCCAAGGGGTGTGCCAGGCCAGGGGTCTCAGAGATGTTCCCCCTAAGCCCGTGCCACCGTGTTGTTCAGGTTAGCCATCGGGTGGCCCTAGAGAGGAGGTCCTGCCTATGCAGGTTTTATTGGGGCATCCAAGCACAGATGTCCCCAATCCTGCCACCCCTGCACCCACTTCTTCTTTGCTACCGCATGTGCTGAAGGGACCTGCAGCTTTGACTATCCTATGGCTCTCCCTGCTATGGGAGTGGAAAAGGCAAAAGCTTGGTTTGGGACCAGCCAGCCCGGGCCTCCCATCCCAGCTCTGCTGTCAGCGAGCCCGGGCCAGTCTGTGGCCTGCGGATGGCTCAACCTGCCACTCGGGTGGTTTGGAAGGACTGAAGGGCATGTGAAATAGAGACCCTCCTGACGACCTGGCTGAGTGACACCCCCCCCACTCCTTCCCTGTCCCTGCCCAGCTTCCCCCACCACTGCAGCTTGTGCCTGAGGTGCAGAAGCCCCTGCATGAGCAGCTGTGGTACCATGGCGCCATCCCACGGGCAGAGGTGGCTGAGCTTCTGACACAATCTGGGGACTTCCTGGTGCGGGAGAGCCAGGGCAAGCAGGAGTATGTGCTGTCAGTGCTGTGGGATGGCCAGCCCCGGCACTTCATCATCCAGTCTGCTGATGTGAGTGGGGCCTGGACTGGAGCCCACCCTGCCCTACCCCTCCCAGTCAGCAGGGGAACGACCTTGAGAGTGTAGGAAGGAGTTGCCAGTCTTCGATGCTTTCCTGGCAGAGCTGCTAGGAGCCAGAGAGACCATCTAGTCCCTACAATGAAACAGGCCGAAGCCTTCGGCTCGGGTCCTCCCCTAAAGAGGGGTGGCAGGCGTGTCAGGCACCATCAAGTCCTGCCTTTCTGCAGTCTCTACGCCTCTTGTCCCAGGAAGGCCCTTTCTCCCTGCTGTTCTCCCTCTACCCTCCCAGGGCTCAGGCCTCCTCAGCAGTGGAGGCTACTGACCCCAGGTCCCCCTGCCCCACAGAACCTGTACCGACTAGAAGGCGACGGCTTTCCCAGCATCCCCTTGCTCATAGACCACTTGCTGCGCTCCCAGCAGCCCCTCACCAAGAAGAGCGGTATTGTCCTGAACAGAGCTGTGCCCAAGGTGAGCCCATGCCCAGCCAGCCCACACCGCCCATGGCAGGGTTGGCGAGCGTGGGTCGAGGCACCGAATCGGGCAGGAGGGGCTTTCCAGGTCTCTAGTCTTTGGTCTTCGTACAGGACACGAAGTGACTCCTCATGCTCCAAGGGCTCAGCCTCTTGCTAGGTGTGGAATGTCAAGGCCACTCCCATTCCACAGGCTGGTGCTCATCCAGCTAGGGCTCCTGCCTGGTCTGTGAGGTCATCGAGTGTGATCCTGATACGGTCCAAACCCCATTTTCCAGACTAAGAAACTGAGGTTCCAAGAAATGAAAGACGTAGGCTTTTTGGAGGATGTTTGGTCCTTCAACAGAGCCCAGAATGCCTTCCCTTCACTGACTTCTGACCGCCCAACACTCCCTTCTACAGGACAAGTGGGTGCTGAACCATGAGGACCTGGTGTTGGGCGAGCAGATTGGGCGGGTGAGTTGAGTGCTCTGCCAGCCTCCTGGCTGCCTGCGTTCTCCCTCTCCAGCACTGTCTCCTTCCAGCCCACCACCCATGTCACAAGGAGACCCACTTCAGAGAGTTCTTCTGTCTCCCTGCCTCAGTCTGACTTCCAGCTTATACCCAACTCCCCTCCCAGCCATGCCATGCACCATTCTGCCGGAACCTGAGGGGAAAGTACCTGCCATCAGCACCCAGCCCCACCTTCCCGCACTAGGCCCCTGCCTCCCCACGGAGCTCTTGTGTGCAAGGGGGCACAGATTCTGTTCATGTGAGCCATCAAATAACCTGCTTAGGAAAGAAGTCACTTTCCCGAAAATCGTAACGCTTTTCTAACCCAAGGGAAAGTGACTTGTGGATTTTCCATGTCACCTCTTTTCGTGAACATGGAAAGTCAGAGATGACTTTCCCTACCTGTCCCACGTGGACCTGCATCGATCCCCAGCCAGGGGATAAACTAGAGCTGGGATGAGCAGGTCTGAGCATGGAGTCACTGAGTGAGGGGCAGGTGGGGACAAGGTGGGATGTCTCCTGAGAGAAGGGGACTGTGGCCCAGGGAAGATGGGTAGAAGCCCAAGATCATTTCAGGGGAACTTTGGTGAAGTATTCAGTGGGCGCCTGCGAGCTGACAACACCCTCGTGGCAGTGAAATCATGTCGAGAGACGCTCCCACCTGACCTCAAGGCCAAATTTCTGCAGGAAGCGAGGTAGGTGATAAAATAACAGTCACCGTGGGCGCACATACGAAGCGTTCCTCGGCACGGCGCGATGTGCTTGGTCTGTGGCATGACGTGACCCCCCCCACACCAAGGTCAGAGCGGGCAAGGCTCAGACCGTTCGAGGTCTGCTGGCTTCAGAGGCCAAACTCATCTTTTCTGCTGCCTTTTCCCGTCCTCCCTCGGGTTCCCTGGGGATCACTGGGGAGGGGATCTGTAAGCCCACAAGGTGGGAGCCTAAGCAGCAGCACCTTCCAGGATCCTGAAGCAGTACAGCCACCCCAATATCGTGCGTCTCATTGGCGTCTGCACCCAGAAGCAACCCATCTACATCGTCATGGAGCTCGTGCAGGGTGAGCTGAGAGGGCTGATCTCCAGGAGTGGGGACCCGAGTCCGGCTAGGTCTGCATCCCGGCAGGAGGCTCAATAAGGCTTTCCCCACCTGCCCCCAGGGGGTGACTTCCTGACCTTCCTTCGGACCGAGGGAGCCCGCCTGCGGATGAAGACTCTGCTGCAGATGGTAGGAGACGCAGCAGCCGGCATGGAGTACCTGGAGAGCAAGTGTTGCATCCACCGGTGAGTGAGGGGGCACAGGCCTCATGTAGCCGATGCCAGCCCCCCGATAACTCCCACCCAGGTGCATGCAGGGAGCAGCCCTTCTTCATGGCAGTGTCTAGAGTGCCCAGGTCATGAGGTGACAGGTGCTGCGTGGACCGGTGGCTGAGTGAACCCCTTTCTTGCTTCACCCAGGGACCTGGCTGCTCGGAACTGCCTGGTTACAGAGAAGAATGTCTTGAAGATCAGTGACTTTGGGATGTCCCGGGAGGAAGAGGACGGGATCTACGCCGCCTCAGGGGGCCTCAGACAAGTCCCTGTGAAGTGGACGGCACCTGAGGCTCTTAACTATGGTACCTGGGCCTTGTCCACCCTGGGTGCGGCTCGAGGCTGGGTCTGCCTCGCTCTGGCTGACGGACATGGGTGGCTCGTTCATGCCGCCTTGCCTCCTTGCAGGCCGCTATTCCTCCGAGAGCGACGTGTGGAGCTTTGGCATCTTACTCTGGGAGACCTTCAGTTTGGGGGCCTCCCCCTACCCCAACCTCAGCAATCAGCAGACCCGGGACTTCATAGAAAAGGGTAAGGGAACCCTGCTGAGCGACAGCAGCCTGAGAGCCAAGCACTCATCCTGGTGCTGCAGCTGGCTTCTTCCCAGTCCCCTGACCTTCCCACTGGGGCAGAATAAGAATAATCCTGTAGCTGCCACTGAGTGAGTCCCTGATGTGTGCCAGGCCATACGTTACTTCATTTACTCTTCACAACAGGTGAGGTAGGGAATAATATGTCCCTTTTACAGGAGAAAAAAAACTGAGGCTTACAGAGGTTATACAACTTGCACACGGTGGGATTGTGATTAGGACCTCTGCGTCCTTGGGGCTCTCAGTGGGGAGGAGCAGTTCTTTAGGAACAGTGTGGCTTAAGCAGCTCCCATTACTCACGGATGTCCCCCGAGGCTGCCAGGGGCCCTCAGATGCCCTCCTCACGCGGGGGGTGTCGTGCCTGTCCTCATAGGGGGCCGCCTGCCCTGCCCCGAGCTGTGTCCCGATGCTGTGTTCAGGCTCATGGAACAGTGCTGGGCCTACGAGCCCAGGCAGCGGCCCAGCTTCAGCACCATCTACCAGGAGCTGCAGAGCATCCGAAAGCGACATCGGTGAGGCTGGGCCCTCTTCTCAAGCCAGAGGCCTCTGTCGGCAAGACTGTACCTCCTCCCCACTTCCAGCTCACACCATGGGATGACTCTTCACGGTCCTGGACTCTGGCCACTGGCATATGTGCTGCGGGTGGGGATGCAGCTCCGTGTCTGCTGTGCATCCCTGTTCCTGCCAGGCCTCCTCTTCCAGGCAGAAGTAATAAAACCACTTGTGCCTGTCAAGTGCTCTTTGGCATGTGCGCCCCCCTGGAGGGCGGGTCTTAGGAGGAATGGAGGGCCTGTACTGCGGCCATGGGGAAGGAGGATGGCCAGTGTTCAGGGGGCAGAACTGACACGGTTTGGTAGCTGTTGGATGTGAGAGGCGAGGAAGAGGGAGAGATCAGGATGATATACAGGCTTCTGACCAGATGGTGGTGTCATTCCTGAAATAGGATCTCAAGCAGAGGAGCAGAGCTGCAGGAGGATGGTGAATTTGGAGATGTTGTGTTTGAGGGGCCTCTGGGGATGTTAGGTGTGACATATAGATCTGGAAGCCCAGCCAGAAGTAAAGGCTGGCACTGGAGGCCTAAACGTCATTAACTGACAAATGTTGGAGAACAGCTGACACTAAGGATGTATACAACCGTCGCGTGAGATTCAGTAGAGAGGAGAGAGTCGGGCAAAGTTAGAGCCCCACTCAAAGGAGACTGGTGTGGCTGAAGAGAAAAATTGCTTCTTAGAGAGTTTATCTCTCAGGCGAGCTTCCTGAGCAAGGGGGTAGCAGAGCAGGGAGCTCTCACCTCCTCTCCTAAGTCCCCCAGAAATCTATAAAATTATCTAAAACTTTCCTAGCAGCAACAGGGAAGGTTGAGAAGATAAGAAGGGTGAACAAATTGAAAAGCAGAAACAGGAAAGATATGTAGCACCAAAGAACAAAGCAGTAAGAACTTTGAGGCAAAATGGCCACCCTTCAAGAAAGTTTAGGAAGCGGATGACATCTGTTTCCAAAGAGATAAAAGCCCTATAACTTCTTTAAACATGAGGAAACCAGTTAGAGTATGACCAAATGAAAGTATTAAGTCAAATTACATCTCAATTGGAAGTGGTAGAAAGCAGAACTGACAAACTTCTGCTTCTGAGGAGGATGTGGTAGGTCCGAGCAGGCCACCACTCCCATCAAAACAATCAGCAGGAGACAAATAAGATGAAAATCATTATTTTTAAAGAGAATGGAGAGTGGTGGAATACGAACCAGATGAACTAAGATTTCAAGGAGGAAAGGGTCCCTCCCAGGTGAACTAATGACGAGTGGCTATTCCCTGAAACATCTGCTGATTTTGGACATCTCTAATGATCAAAGTTGCCCCAAACAGAGAGACTCTACTAGAAAAAAGAGAAATGAGCCAGTAATTTTTGGTGCTTACAGGGACTGTGCTATGGATTGGACTCACGAGGAGCCCAAAATGCAAAGCTAGTTCTCCCCATGGAACATTTGCTGAGTTCTGGAGCCGTGTGAGCAACTGGGAAGGCATGTCCAACAGTCTCGTGGTGTTTAGAGGGAGGGGGCCTGAAACAAATAAGTGGTTCGCCTCTCAAGATATCCAGATCTCGAACCTGTGTGGATTGGGAGGCTAAAAAGCTAACTCCAAAATCTCTGAAGAGCAGAACTTGAAGGACTCAGAGAGACAGACTGGCCAGGCTTTCAACCCCAAATCCAAGAGGGCCACTCCTAAAGGACAGGGACAATGTAGACGAGGGCTGAGTTTTACCAGAACTATAACTCTGCCCCAACTTGGCACCTGAATTCCTCGAGGTGACTAGCTTCTTCAGAGTGGGGAATTAAGGAGAGGAAGAACATAGTCTGCATGAAGTACCTACTTTTTATACCCAATATGCAACATGCAGACAAAAATTATTAAATACGCAAAAGAAAAATGGGGTCAGTGCACAAGAGAAAGACAACGGAAGTAAACCCACAGATGATCCAAATATTATAGTTGGCAGACAAGGATTTTAAAATAACTATGATTAACATGTTAAATGGAGAGAAAAGATGGACAAAATAGATGCAAATATGGAGAAGTTGAACAGAGTTGGAATCTACTTAAAAAGAATCAAAGGAGAAAGTAGAACTGAAAAATACCATCTCCGAAGTTACAAACTCATTGGCTAGCTTTCATAAAAATTCATAGAACGAAAGGATAAAGTCACAATCATAGAGACTGGATACATCAGGAGACAGAATTAGTGAACTTGAAGATAGATTGCTGGAAGGTATCTAAACTGAAGTAAAGAGAGCAAAAAAGAATGAAAAAAAAAAAAAACAAGAAACATGTGGGATTCCAGTATATGAGTAATTAAAGTTCCAGAAGGAGAGAGAAAAGTTAAGACCAGAATACCTGAAAATGACCCGAGCGTCTTTACAACGATAAAAAAGACCACTGATACATGCACAAACATTGATGAATCTCAAAAACACGTTGAGTAAAGAAGCCAGTCACGAAGGGGTGTATACTTTTGATTCCATTTTATGAAGTTCAAGAATAGGCAAAATTAAACTAGAGAGAAGTCAAAATAGTGGTTCTGTCTGAGGGGTACTGGTGGGCAGGGGCATGAGAGTAGGGGAATAGCTCTGCCATGGTGTCTTTACAACCTCGCATGTCTACATGGGCCGTGTGGGCAAGGCTTGAGCAGTCTAGCTTGAGCCTTGACAATGCACTATAATTACTCGTGAAGTAAGGGGGACATAAGCAGCCTAGAGAGGAGCCTTGTTGGGAGACTGCCACAAGGCCCTTTCTCATCCCTCTTCGTAGTTTCAGTTGAGTCCAGGGCTTTCCATCTGGCCCATCCCCTCATAGAGAGAAGCCATGCCATACTTCTTAGCTGTAGTTTGGAGTTGGCTCCTTAGCCACAGAGTGACCTTCCACCATACCTCCTATCATCCTGTCATCTGGTCCCTTCGGTTCATTGTCATCCTGTGGGACCGAGGAAACGAGCCGACTCCGTGCTGGTCTTGGTTTTGCTGAGTGATAAGACATCTGGATCCATGGGGACTTGCTCTCTCCTTACTACTGGCTGAGTCTATGGAAGTGTGGCAGGCCCACCTAACAGCTGCACCGTGATCCTTGTGGCTCTGTTAGGCACCACCATGCACTTAGGGACACGGAGCAAAACACACAGAGACAAAGAGGGTGATGAACCCAGCCTGGGTCTACGACCTTAGTAACAGGCATTTCAGTTAGTAAATAAACCTAGAAAAATGTTCCTGACGGCGATCCAAGAAATGGGAATTAAAGTCATGACATGGCATTTAAAATACGGTTAATCAAACAACAAAATCGTCTTAAGCATTCAGTGGTTTGTAATCGACAGTGGAAACGCACAGTCGGAGAGCAGTGGAATGCCAAGTATCAGTCATATCAGTCCTTATCTTTTGCCCAGGTAACCTCACTGTTGCGAATTTGTCCTGAGGTAATAATTTTAAAAGAAGATTCGTGTGGAATTGACGGAGATGTTCACTGCAGTGTGGTTTATTATGCTGCAAAATTACAAACCACCCAGACGCCCAGTGAAAGAACAACCAAGACAGTTATGGGATGTGTCGTTCGCTGGGTGGCAAGCAGGAAAGGGATGGCGATTAATGCGCCGCACCGACAGGAGGCGGCACCCCTTTTCCTGAGAATGTGGCTGCATCAAATTAAGGATACCTAAAGCAGAACGGGGCGGGCCGAGAAACTGCGCCCCACTGCGCAGCTGGTGCAGCAGGGGAGGAATGTTCCCGCTACTGCTTGATACCGTGCTCACTCTAGTAAGATTCAGACCAAATAAAGTCTCGCGCCCCTGCTCGCGGGTTCGCAGCGCGCCTAGGCCGGGCCGGAACTGCGGCTGCGCACGGCGGCCTGGGTCCAACGGCGCGGAGCGCGCGGGAGGTGCGGGGCCGGGCCCGGAGCCGGGCGGAGCCCGGGAGGCGCGGTTGTCCCCGCCCCGCACGCTGCTCGCCTGGCAGCCGCTAGAGTGGGGGACGGGCGCGGGCGGGCGCAGCGGAGCGCGCCGGCTGTCCTGACCCCGCGGGAGCGCGGCTGCGGCGCGCGGAGCCGGGGCGACGGCTGGGCGGACGGCCGCCCTCCCTGCGTCGCCGCCTCGCGCGGGCCGTCGCCCCCAGAGATGTGAGGGGCGCCGCGAGGCCGGCGGGCCCCCGAACGGCGAGAGGCGAGCCGCAGACGGTAACGCGCCAGGAGGACACGGGGGAGGGTTCGGCTGTCCCGCCGCGGCCGGGCTTGGGCGGCTGGAGTGCAAGCGGCGCCTTGGGGTCGGAGGCTGCCCGCGCTCCCGCACCGGGCAGTTGTCGCGGTCGCAGGACCGGTGGAGTCGGGGAGGGCCGCGGGCCGGTCAGCGGGCGGGTGCAGGTGCCTGCTTCCGCGGTGATCCTACTGTCTCCTTAGCTCCACCCACTTTGGCTGGCGACCAGGCTCCAAGGGCTAAAAATATTGCCCGAGGCTCCTGAGCGGAATCAGATCGCGCTAAGTAGGGCACAAGGCATAGGCGACAGCGCTCTCGCCCCCGGCCAGAGGGAGGCTCAGAGCGGAGGCTCCCCCACACGCTGGACAGGCAGCTAGCGGCCTCCCTCCGCGGAGCAGGCAAGTGGGGGCCCGCAGGCAAGGGCAGCCGGCACTGGTCGTTCGAAGTTGCCCCACTAGCTAGGAACTCCTATCTGCTCCCTACCCAGGGAATCTTCAGCATCAGTCAGTCACTGCTGGCTTCCCAGGGGGTCCTCTAAATGCTGCGTAAGCAGAGGCTGAAAGTTACCCACTGCGGAATCAGAACTAATAGTAGGACGAAGGCTCACTCTGTGTTACGAACACAAGCTGCTGCTTTTTAAATTCTTTGTGTATTTCCTAATGAGAGAGGAGCTGTGCCAGGCACTGTTTCTGTTGAGTACCAGTC
Organism: Pteropus medius; assembly: GCF_902729225.1. Taxonomy (NCBI): domain Eukaryota; kingdom Metazoa; phylum Chordata; class Mammalia; order Chiroptera; family Pteropodidae; genus Pteropus; species Pteropus medius. The sequence continues at coordinate 3,569,409 of NW_024355206.1, read as the reverse complement.
TCATCCAAGCGGGCAGGGAGAAAGGCTTTTCTGTCAGTCTCTCTGGGCTGTGGTTATATGTTTCAAATCAAAATAGATAGAAATTTGTTCCTCTGAAACCAGAAGCACAGGGTCAAGGAGTCTGGACACCTACCTCCTTTGCCGGGCTGTGTCTTTCTTGTAGGTAAGCTTTTGGGGAAGCCGGTTATAATCAGGAGGTTGTGTGATGATCTCTGGAGCCAGAGCTGGGAAGTTTGTTACGTGGTTGTGTTTTTTATATCATCGGCCTGGGGGGAAAGAGATTCATCTTCACCTTAGGCCAGAGCTGCTACCATGACGTTGGAGAAACAGCTTCAGATGGGTTGCTTACTTGTGCTTTTTGTGTCTTAACCAAGAGAATAAAATCCAGGTGGGGTCAGGATCCATAGCCGGTGTCAGGATCTGGTGCTTAGAAGCTTGCTTTCCTTGAGAGTCAGGCAAATAGGTGTTCCTCGGAATGCTTGGTGGAAAGACCACGGAAGGCATTTTGCATGCTGGAACTCCATATCGCGTCCTTCCTGCCAGGTGGATGTGGAGGCCAGCATGAAGCTGAAAAAGCAGGTGACGGTGTGTGGGGCTGCCATCTTCTGCGTGGCTGTCTTCTCACTCTACCTCATGCTGGACCGAGTGCAGCATGATCCCACCCGACACCAGAGTGGTGGGAACTTCCCCCGGGTGAGTCACGCCTGGCGGCTGATGTCTTCACATAAAGTTGCCCGAGCTCAGCTTAGCGCCCCAGCTGGAGAGTCACGTCAGCCCAGGACAAGAACATTCCTTGCCAATAGGCAGCTTTTCTAGAAACCCAAAGCTAAAAACAATGATGACAAAAAGGAAGGAAGGAAGGAAAAATGACGTGGTGGACTGCCATTCTGTTTCCTGAGTTCCTGGAAGATACTGCTGACGGATTGCGCCATTCCTTCCCCCTGAGCCCGCGTGTAGTTCTTGTCAGCACAGTGCTCCAGACAGGCAACACCGACTGTGGAGAGTAGGCATGCAAGGTGAAATCTTTGCCTCCCTGGAGCTAGAGAGTGAGGGTACTCCCAGCCCAAGTGGACTGCAGTCCTCCGTAGCGATTCGTACCTCTTCCTTTATCTGACCTGAGCCGTCTGGCCTCATAAGCTCATGGTTCTGCCTTCCACTGGGGAGGGCAGGGTCATAGTCAAGCCTCAGGTGGTGGGCCCCAGGCAGAGACCCTCCCTGAGGCGTTACGAGCTGTGTGTAATTGCTTTCTGGTTTTCTGGCAGAGCCAAATTTCTGTGCTGCAGAACCGCATTGAGCAGCTGGAGCAGCTGTTGGAAGAGAACCATGAGATCATCAGCCACATCAAGGAGTCCGTGCTGGAGCTGACCGCCAACGCCGAGGGCCCGCCTGCCCTGCTGCCCTACTACACCGTCAACGGCTCGTGGGTGGTGCCACCGGAACCCCGGCCCAGCTTCTTCTCCATCTCCCCTCAAGACTGCCAGTTTGCTTTGGGGGGGCAGGGACAGAAGCCGGAGCTGCAGGTAAGAGTCAGAGCTGGCTGGGACCCATGGTGGCCATGGATGGACACTGAGCGGCTCTCCTACCCAGCAGATGCTGACTGTGTCGGAGGAGCTGCCTTTTGACAACGTGGATGGTGGAGTATGGAAGCAAGGCTTCGATATCTCCTACGGCCCACACGACTGGGATGCCGAAGACCTGCAAGTGTTCGTGGTACCCCACTCTCACAATGACCCAGGTGGGGGCCAGTGGACTCCTAGAGCTGGGGAATAAAGTGGACTTTCTGATAGCAAGGGAAAAGAGGGACAGTTTAAGATGTAGCCTCCTCAAGGAGCCCCTGTGTTGGCCCCCAGGCTGGATCAAGACCTTCGACAAATACTATGCGGAGCAGACCCAGCACATCCTACACAGCATGGTGTCCAAGCTACAGGAAGACCCCCGGCGGCGCTTCCTGTGGGCCGAAGTCTCTTTTTTCGCCAAGTGGTGGGGCAACATCAGTGCCCAAAAGAAAGCAGCAGTCCGAAGGCCAGTGCCAGTTGGGAGGCGTGGGAGGACTGTCCTCTGGGCCTAGGATGGGTGTGCAGGTCGCTGTGCTGCAGGAGCTGTGGGCGCCACAGTATCAGGGAGAAGCGAGGGGAGGTGTGGCAGAGCTGAGGGGTGATGGTGGAGGGACCAAAAAGGAGAAGGCAGGAACAGGTTTGAGGGTTACATGTGTTAGGAGAAATCGAAGTTCTATGAGCACAAGACAAGAGAAAGCATGGCGGCGTCCAGAGGTGAGCAGGACCATGACAGCACAGGGGTCTGCCTGGCGGGAGATGAGGGTGCGTGTCTGTTCCCTGGGTCCTGGGATTGGGTAAGCCTCAGGCCAGTGCGCACAGGTCCCGGCATCTTCTGGTTGGCAGGAATGGGCAAAGGGTCCCCACCCCAGCTGAGCGTGAGTCCTTAACTCCAGGCTGGTGGGAAACGGGCAGCTGGAGATTGTGACAGGTGGCTGGGTGATGCCGGATGAGGCCAACTCCCATTACTTTGCACTGATTGACCAGCTCATCGAGGGACACCAGTGGCTGGAGAAAAACCTCGGTGAGGCCAGGCTTAGCAAAGGGAGCCAGCTCCTAGGGCTGGGCCCAGAGGGCAGTAGGGGTTGTAAGGTGCGGGGATTGGCAGGGGGCGGTTCCTTCCTACACTCATTTCCCCAGCACAGTGTGATGGCAGGATGGGAGCTGGGGCATTCAGGGCCTCTTGCTTCCATGCTCTTGCCCAGGTGCGACCCCACGCTCAGGCTGGGCGGTGGACCCCTTTGGACACAGCCCCACCATGGCTTACCTGCTGCGCCGTGCCAACCTGACCAGCATGCTGATTCAGAGGGTGCACTATGCCATCAAGAAGCACTTTGCTGCCACCCACAGTCTGGAGTTCATGTGGAGGCAGACCTGGGGTAAGGCCAGGTAGGGTAGAGAGGGTCACAGCAGTAGTTCTCACTGGAGGGAGGCAGGGGTGCTAAGTAAGACCCCCAGTGTCCTTCAGAGCAGATCAACAGGCACTGGTGCAGACCGCCAGAAGCGCCCTCTTTCAGCTTAGGTGGGGATCCCATTGACCTCTGGCCTCTTTGGGGCCTGCTGTCCACCCCGGGGGGCTGAGCATGCTGTTTCCTGGGGAGCTGTGGGCTACGGAGCCCTCCCGGTGTGGCCTGCATGCCCCCCAATAGCCTTAAGTTTAGCTCGAGCCTCCCCTTCTCTCAGCTGTCTGTAGCCGGAGTAGATCCCCGCTCTGCCGGCACCCCTGTGCCCGGCTCTTGACGCTGCCGGACGGTGGCTGACTACCCGTTGTGTCTTCTTCAGACTCGGATTCCAGCACAGACATCTTCTGCCACATGATGCCCTTCTACAGCTACGATGTCCCACATACCTGTGGTCCGGATCCCAAGATCTGCTGCCAGTTTGATTTCAAACGTTTGCCTGGTGGGCGCATCAACTGCCCTTGGAAAGTGCCGCCCCGTGCCATCACAGAGGCAAACGTAGCCGAGAGGTATTTGCCCCCAGTCCCGGCTTCCTGTCTGGGCTCTGCATCATAGGGACGTCGTAAGATCGGGGGTAGGCTGTGGTACATTCAGGGCCACAAGCTGCTGTGGTGGCAGCTCCTTTACGAGTCTCCGTAGAAAATGAGTTGCTCTAAGGAGCCACTTTTCCCAGAATGGTTTTATTTTCCTAAATGAGCATGTTTTCTAGTGTTTTAACAAACTTTCAGAGCCGGTTGGCTGACATAGAGATGAGTAATTCTCAAATTAGGTACAGTTCGTTCCAACCTTTAGCCCAATATGCCTTCATTGAGCTCAGGCGTCCTCTTGGCTCCAAGTCAGCTGGAACCCTCAGTGTTCCGAGAACCCGTGCACATTCAATCCTGCCCAGCAGCCTCCAGCCTCTGAGAAAGCAGGCCTGTTCCCTTTGACAGAATCTTTAGGGACCCCTAAAATGTCATTGTTGCTGAAATTGGCCCCGTGGGAAAGTGTAAATTAAGAATGATCTAAAACAGCGATTTTGCCAGAATCCGACTGGTCTTAAGAATATAACAAGTTGAACTGGTTTTCATGTTGCAATACTCCAATTTCCACGATGTGCAAGAGGTGAAGCATGTGACTAAGGAAAAAGAAAGTGGTCTTTTGTTTCCCGAATCCAGAAATCTAAATGCTGATTCCACGCAAGCATCTAGGGCTGCGAAGGTAGGATTTTTACCAAAGCTGCTGCCATGATCTCCAGATGCCGGTGCGGGTCTACAGCGAGAGGACCTTCATTTTCTCCTTTGAAAGGCTTCCTGGGCTGATAAAGTGCGGAAAATGGTACCCGAGGAGTCCTTTCTTGAGAATGAAATAGAAAAGTATAAGCTGACCAGCACTGTTAAGTAGATTAGTGGCCGGTTTAACTGTGATACTCACAACATGCCAGTTAATAGATTGGTCTAAAAAGAGAAAGAGGCTTTCATGATATGCCACGGAGCTGTTTTCCTATTGATTTTCCCAGTAACTTAGATGAAAAAGAAAATAAAATATTTATATATAGTTCCTATTAGGTACCATGCACTATTCCAAGTGTTAACAAGTATTAATTCATGCAGTTCATTTTAATTCTCATAACATCATGATGGTAGATATTTATATTATCTTCATTTCATAGAAACTGAGGCCCAGAAAGGTTAAGTCACTTATACAAGGTCACTCGGCTGGCGCCTGTGGAGCTGGTGTTCGTGTAGGTCAGGCTCTCAAGTCCAGGCTTCTCACTCCAGTGCTGCATCTCTAACTGGTGAGCACAATGAAGCTGGAGAGTCAGGATCAGATCCCAAAAGGTATCAACAGTTTGGGATATGGGTTGAATCTAACCAGATAAGATTCATTAGCTACAGATGTGAGGTTCCACTCACTCTTAGCTTTAGAAGACAGAATAGGAAAGTCGTTGAGAAAAGACCTTGAGAGCCACATGCGTGGAGAACACGGCACCTGACGGCACTGTGGGGTGACTCGGGGAGCTGCCAAGCATTCCCATGTAAATGTACCCCACGCCCATGGGAGTACCAGGCTGGACCAAGGGGTGCAGTTCTGTCTTCCCTTGTGGGTCAGCTCACCCTGGACCTCCATATCCATCGTGGGGTTCCTGCACAGAGGAGCATGAACACATCTCTGCTATGTCCAAAAGAGATTCGTGGGGAAGGACTGATTTGTTCTGCGCGGGGTCAGGGAATTGAAGTACGCAGCCTAGGACAGGGAGAGCTGGCTGGTTGTCGACTGTCTGGGGAGCGCTGGGCTCTCAGAAGGGGCTTTCCATCTCAGGAGGTGTGCCCTGCAGGCCACGTGGCCCCCCATGGCGATGTTGCAGAAGGTCTCCCTCCAGCGGATCTGCTCAGGATCCTGTAACGTGGAGCCTCACGCTGGTCCCTTTCCCGCCCTCAGGGCCGCCCTGCTCCTGGACCAGTACCGCAAGAAGTCCCGGCTCTTCCGAAGCAACGTCCTGCTGGTGCCGCTGGGCGATGACTTCCGCTATGACAAGCCCCAGGAGTGGGATGCTCAGTTCTCCAACTACCAGCGGCTCTTCGACTTCCTCAACAGCAAGCCTGACTTCCATGTGCAGGTACGTGGGGCACCGTGGGAGGGGTCTCAGCAGGGCCACAGCCCAGCCCTTACAGTGAGGTTCCAGGATCCTTGTGCCAGCTCCAAGCAAGGTTTCATTCCTGATTCTGGGCAAGGCTCCCCTTTTCTGTCAGAATTCTTCCCTAGGCCCCCAGCTTGTGCGCGAGGTCCAGTGACCGCCCTCTGTGTAGGCAGGACCTGGCTCCCAGCTCTGGCTGCGGCACTGGGGCCACAGTTTCCAGGAGGCTCTGGCACTGATGGGAGTGGGTTTTTGGGGTTCCCACAGGCCCAGTTTGGCACCCTCTCTGACTACTTTGACGCTCTGTACAAGAGGACAGGGGTGGAGCCAGGGGCCCGGCCTCCAGGGTTTCCTGTGCTGAGTGGCGATTTCTTCTCCTATGCGGACCGGGAGGACCACTACTGGACAGGCTATTACACCTCCCGGCCATTCTACAAGAGCTTGGACCGAGTCCTGGAAGCCCACCTGCGGTAAGACCCCCACGCCCCCACCCGCCGTCCAGGCTGGAGGGCGCGGAGCAGGCCTCGGGTTGGAGGAGGGGCTGGATGGGCTCCAAGGGGACTGGAAGGGCGCGGAGACCAGGGCCGGTGGAGAAGTGCTGGGCAGAGGACGGTGGCACCGTCGCGTTGCGTGGGCAGGGGCTGACTTGTCTCTTGGGGCAGGGGCGCCGAGATTCTGTACAGCCTGGCTGTGGCTCACGCCCGCCGCTCTGGACTGGCTGGCCAGTACCCGCTCTCGAACTTCGCCCTTCTGACGGAAGCCCGGCGCACACTGGGGCTCTTCCAGCACCACGACGCCATCACGGGCACTGCCAAGGAGGCAGTCGTGGCGGACTACGGGGTCAGGTGGGAGCCCTCTCCTCTCTCTTTCAGCCCCATAACCCCGTTCACCGTCCTACAGGACGGACACCCTGGGCGACGGTCAGTGGGCGGGCCCGGCCCGCCGGGGGCAGATGGGCTCTCTGTGGTCATTGTCTCTACGGTCCCTCTCCTGCCCCACAGGCTGCTGCGTTCCCTCGTCAACCTGAAGCAGGTCATCATTAATGCAGCTCACTATCTGGTCCTGGGGGACAAGGAGACCTACCACTTTGACCCTGAGGTGCCCTTCCTCCAAATGGTGAGGTGCACTCCTGGTCTGTTGGGGGACCCTCTTCCTTTTCTTCCCCATCCTGGATGAAGATCTATGCCCAGTGCTGTTGGTGGTTTGCATCCAGGATGGGGGGGCAGGGGTACAGAGGAGGCAGGACTCTGAGTCAGGCCGGGCCCCATGATGGCTCTTCCCTTCCCACCCACGTAACTCCAGGATGACACCCGCTCAAATCACGATGCCTTGCCAGAGCGCACAGTGATCCGGCTGGATTCCTCACCCAGGTGAGCTGAACCAGGCCAGGCGCGGAGACCAAGCCACTCCCGGCACCCTCCCACCCCCACACCTACCAATCGCTGTGGGATTTTCGGCCTGGCCGCTGTCTCTGCTTCCGCCAGCTGGGAGCAGTGGCCTCCTGGGTGAGCCCACCTTCCACCCACAGGTATGTGGTGCTCTTCAACCCACTGGAACAGGAGCGGCTCAGCGTGGTGTCCCTGCTGGTCAGCTCGCCCCAGGTGCGTGTCCTCTCGGAGGAAGGTCAGCCCCTGGCTGCACAGGTCAGCGTGCACTGGAGCTCCGCCACTGACATGGTCCCTGACGTCTACCAGGTGAGGCGGGGGCTCGCCAGGTGGGCTCCGGCCCTGGCCCTCTGCTGCTCCTTGGCCTCTGTTCTCCGACACCAGCCTCTGACCCTCCTGCTTGCAGAGCCTGCTTGCTCCCTGGGTTAGGGATGTGAGTCCTGGGGAGAGGGGTTGCCCAAAGAACAGTCACTCTTGGGATTTTGGGCTGTCTTTGAAGAGAGGGTGAAATTTGGTATAGTGATGATGGTAGTAAAAATGGCAGTTACGTGGCCTCATTGTTCATTCCGTCAACACACTCTTATTGAAAGCTTAGGGTGTGGTTACCACTTCGTAGTTTTCTAGGTATCGTTTTAGACTCAGAACTATCTGACAAGGGGCAAATAATATCACCTCCACTTTCAGAGGATGGGATAGAGGACCCCTCGGTGGGTGTAGGGACTTGCTCAGGCTCCAGGGTGAGAGTCCCAGGCTTGTGTCCAGAACTGACGCCAAGGCTGCAGTCCGCGCTTCCTCACCGTCCTGTGTCGGCAGGTGTCTGTGCCCATCCGCCTGCCGGCGCTGGGCCTCGGCGTGCTGCAGCTACAGCTAGGCCTGGATGGGCACCACACCCTGCCCTCCTCCGTGCGCATCTACCTGCACGGCCGGCAGCTGGTCGTCAGCAGGCATGAAGCATTCCCTCTACGCATCATTGACTCTGGCACTGGCGACTTCGCCCTTAGCAACCGCTACATGCAGGTCTGGTTCTCAGGCCTTAGCGGGCTCCTCAAGGTAAAGGGCCAGGGTGCGAGCCAGAGGGGGGCGTGCGTGGAGGTGGGCCCGTGAGCATGCCACCACCTGACTGATGGCAGGCCCCGGAGAGGGTGCCTCGGCTCCGAGCTGACAGCAGGGGAAGCTGGGCTTGCCTTCTTGGGGGAAGTTTGTCCGTGCCCTCCCAGGGGGCAGGCCTGACATGCCGTCGTGGGGCCAGGGGTCAGGGCTGTGTTTTTTGGCAGAGCATCCGAAGGGTGGATGAGGAGCAGGAGCAGCGTATGGACATGGAGTTCCTTGTCTATGGCACACGCACGTCCAAAGACAAGAGTGGAGCCTACCTCTTCCTGCCCGATGGCGAGGCCCAGGTACCCTAAAGACAGCTCGCAAATCCCAGTCAGCCAGGGAGCCTCACTAACAGAGGGCACTGGAGACCTGTGAACTGAGACCGTGAGGAGGGGCTTGGGCCATCCTCCAGGTTGAGCCCTGCCTGTGGGGGCCTCACCTGTGCTGCCACCTCTGGGAGGTAGCGGGGTGGGTGAAGAGCTCAATCTCGGATCTTAGGCCAGACCTATTGTGAACAGCCACTTCCCTGTCTCACCCTGGGCTGGAACCTCCCTGCTTTGCTTTCGGTGCTGTGGGTTCAGCTGCTACCTGCTCTTTCTCCAGCCCTACGTCCCCAAGGATCCCCCTGTGCTGCGCGTCACTGAAGGCCCTTTCTTCTCAGAGGTGGTGGCATACTACGAGCACATTCACCAGGTGGTCCGGCTCTATAACCTACCAGGTGCGCCCTGCAGATGAGGAAGGTCAGAAAGGAGGTGTGGGGCCCACGGCTGTGACATTCTCTTCCTCCCGCCCGTGCTCTGTTCAAGTATCTGTTCCCAACAAGTTGTCATCTGAGGCAAAGATGATGCTTAAGTAATTCTCTTGGAGCGAGGCTCATCCAGAAATTCTGGGAATGGCTTGGGAGTTTGGGCACAGCCCGTCCAGCTCACTCTCTCAGGCTGTGGCTCATTCTGACGCATTCCGAGTCTCTTGACGCTCTCCCTCTGTCCCTGTGCCCAGGGGTGGAGGGGCTGTCTCTGTACATGTCGTCCCTGGTGGACATCCGGGACTACGTCAACAGGGAGCTGGCCCTGCGCATCCACACAGCCATTGACAGCCAGGGCACCTTCTTCACGGACCTCAATGGCTTCCAGGTGATTGCTGGGACCCAGAGCCCTGGAGACTCCACAGAGCAGGACTTGGACTGTGTCTTGCCTCTGTCACAGGCACCAAGGGGTGGTCTGCCCTGATAGAGAAGGAAGAATCAGGCGGGAGAGGTTAGGAAGAGACTCCTTGAGATTCGGGACCCCCTGGGGCCCAAATATGTGTGTGTGGAGGGGGAAGGTGTCCTTGACCTGCTGGCCCTGACCCACAGGTGCAGCCCAGGCGGTACCTGAAGAAGCTGCCCCTGCAGGCTAACTTCTACCCCATGCCAGTCATGGCCTACATCCAGGACGCGCAGAACCGCCTCACGCTGCACACCGCCCAGGCCCTGGGCGTTTCCAGCCTCCGTGATGGTGAGTGGGAACGGGAGCTGTGCACAGGGTAGAGGACAAGAAGGAGAAAGCCATCCCGCCCCCAAGCCTCTTCACTCTGCAGGCCTCCCCTTCCCTCCACGCTTGCAGAAAGGGTGAGCCATTAACAGCTCCTGTCAGTCACACACAGGCGCTGGATAAAGACGTCTGCTGTCACCCTCTCCCCTGATGCAGGGGCCCGGTGGGGTGGGTTCCCCATTGGATCCCTTCAGAGATATCAGAATATTGAACGGTGATTCTCTCCTGAGATTTGCAGTCGTCCTCTGCCCCGGGATGGGAGGGACGGTTGGAAAAGTGTGTGGGTGTCGTGATGAAATACTTAGCAAAGGGGGGAGAAAGACACAGTTTTCCTACTCGTGGTCATTAAGACAGACAATGACATTCTTAAGAATCAAAATAAAGGCACAAGGAGTACTGGCCTGGAGCCCGTCATGCCAGGCAAGCCCCGGTGGCTCCGTGTCCTCAGGGTGAAGTGAACAGTTTGCACTTGGTGGCTCCTGAGGCCTCCAGATCTTCCCGTTTCCTGGGTGGAGCCTTATTGCAGGACCGAGCTAAGAGTGCCCGGTCCAGGCTCTGCGAGGGGCGGTGGAGAGTGCAGTGGGGACCCGACTCCAGGGTAGAAGCAGTGGGGCTCTGCTGCTCCTTCGCCCAGAACCTCCCCAGCTGTAGAATTTTCCTGCAGGCCTGTCTGTCATTGACTCCTCACCAAGCCCAATGTCCCCGCTTGGTTCTCTCTGCCCTTCTGGGAAACAGCATGTTAAGAAGTGATTGTTTTATAAGCCAGGGGTTCATCTTAGGGTTTTCGGCCATCTTCCTGTGATTACTCAGAGTAAAAACCTGGAGGAACTACTGAAGTCAGAATCAGGGCTGGGGCGGTAGAAGGGCGGGTAGGGCCGGTAGGGCCGTCTGTGTGGGCTCCCTCAGGAGATTCTTAAAAAAACAGGCGCTGGGAAAACCTACATCCCAACATATGTCAGCTTTGCAATGAGCCCCGTCCCTCAGCGTATTTAGAAAACAAAGCCAAGGTGGTCGTCTGCCATCTCTTTTCCCCAGGGCAACCCCAAATGACACCTGATTTGAGCCTCTCCCTGACGCCATCTGGCTATCTTCTCTGTAGCCCTCCTTGTGAGGACCGTGGTGGAAGCAGAGCTGAAGTCTGTCTCCACACAGAGCGAGGGCAGGAGAGCACGTTCTAGTGACAATAGAAGCTGCTCAGCCTGAGAAGACCTGTCTGGTTAAGGCCTCGGCAGCAGCTGCTAATGGCAGTATTGTGTTTGCTTATTTGGTTTGTTTATGTAGCCTGTCTGGATGCGGCTCCCTGCCTGGGCACCTGGCCTGGTCCCACTCCCGAGTCACAGAGTAGGGTCAGTGACCTGTCAGGGTCAGCCTGCTCTCTCCCAGCCTCTGGTTTCTGCCTCTGTGAACTAGTTTCCACAGCTGCTTTTTCTACTGAGTGACTCAGCTTCCTGCCACTCCACTGGGCTTTTCCCTCAGGGCCTATGGACCTTCTTCCAGAGGTCACTGTCTGCTTGGGGACAGGGGAGGAAGGCTGGAGACTCACACTTACCTTCCCCAGGCCAGCTGGAGGTGATCTTGGACCGGCGGCTCATGCAGGATGACAACCGGGGCCTCGGCCAAGGGCTCAAGGACAACAAGAGAAGCTGCAACTACTTCCGCCTCCTGTTGGAACGGCGAACCCTGGGCAGCGAGGTAATTTCTGGGCCCCCCTCACAGGGAGCCAGGTCAGGCCAGTCCCCGTGGGCCGCCCTGGGGTGCGCCAGCCGGGGCTTGGGGAGCGGAGCTGGAGGTGGGCAGGGATGGTGTGAGTAGGGCTTGATTCCTGGGTCAGGGGGAGTTAGTCTGATGCTCTGATGCTCCATCTCATGCAACCTGGCACCTCCCTCCCCTACAGCACCCTGTCGCCTGTGCCCCCTTGTGTTCATCTCCCAGCTTCCTCTCTCTGCCTCCCCTGCCCCTCCTTCCCCTGGACCCCCCTTGTTCTCCAGCCCTCTCCGTACCAGGCCTGCTCATCTCATGGCTTTCTTTGCCCCCACCAGCCTGGCTTTTTCTCCAAACTGGCAACCATGTTTAGGGACTTGGTCTTTCACAACAGCAGGAGCAGTACCCGAGAGGTAAGGGCCGGCAATGGGTGTTGAACTAGTATTAGCAAGTTGTGACTGGACTTGGAGCCTGCGATGACAGAGCCTGCCGTTCTGTCTCCAGTGTCTGTGCCCCAAATAGATCCTGAGCATCCACTGTGCTCTGAGGCCCGAGAGGGACACAGTGCATAAGATACTGACTCTGCTCTAAGGATTTACTGGTGGGTAGGGGTCAGGGATAAGCCACGTGTATGAAAATATCAGGTAGAAAATGGGTATGTCCACCAGTCCTGAGGAGCCGGAGAGCGTTGTAGGCCAAGGGGATCAAGGACAGCTTCCAGGAGGAGGTGCCATCCAAGCACGGCTTTGATGAATGGGGGCCTGATCTACACACATGACCCGAGGCACAGGGCCGGGGGCAGGAAAGACGACTTGGTGGGCAATAGCAGTGAATTCACTCAGACGAGAGCTGCCTGTACAGTGTGTCCAGCCACAAGCCCCACGTGGCTGTTTAAACTAATTAGAACTAAATACAGTAACCAGTTCAGTTCTTCATACTAGTCACATGTCAGGGGTTCAGTGGCTACAAGCAGGTAGTAGCTTCTGTGTTAGTGTAGATATAGCATACTTCTGTTATTGCAGCAAGTTCTGTTAGCTGGCGCTGGGCTAGCACTGGGCGGGGGGCGGGGCGGTAGATTGGTTCTGTAGTGGACCTTGAATGCCTGGATAAGTCTGGCCTTTATCTTGGAGTCCAGTGAAGGATCTGAGCCAGGATGGACATTGTAGAGATTCTGCCCTAACCATGTCACTCTAACAGCAGGGGTTAGGATGGATCTGTGGAGAAGAGACTGGAGGCAGGGGTGACAATTTAAAGGCTAGTCAAGCAGGAAATGTTGGTGGCTGGAACCTAAGCAATGGGAGGGAGAAGTCTGGAGTGGATGTGAGGACACAGCAGAGGTAGAAAGGAGATCAAGGCAGAGGGAAGTGAGAGATTTGGGGCAGTTGGAAGGAGGGTGGCACTAGGGACAGAAATCCAGAACAAGGGAAAGTGGCTGTCTTGGAGGAAAGTTCAGCTTAGGCCTGTGATTGTGACATCCAGGCCAGCCATCCAAGTAGTCTCAGTGGGCCAGCTGTGGGGACCACTGGGCCCGAGAATCAGGGCTGGTGCTGTAGCTACGGGGTCATATTTGAAACCACAGGATCCCTCGGAAGACCTTCTCCATCAGAGGCCCTTACACTGTGGTGAAGCTCACATCTGTCTGTCCTCCATCTTCTCTACACAGAGAATCTCTGTGATGTGAGGTGTTGCTCACGATAGTGTCAGGGAAGCAAAAACAAAATAAAAGTAAAAATAAAAACACACAAGAGTTGAGGAGAGATGGCCTAGTGAAGTAGCTTTTTCTAAGTTGTATGAGATGGGAGGCGGCCACACTCGAGGGTCCTGGAGCCAGGCAGCCCTCATACCCAGACCTATCGGGCAGCGCTCTCCAAAGGAACTGATCCGGTTGTGCTTTTATCCTCATGCTCACCGCTCGCCCCGGCTCCATTCCCTTACCCAAATCTCGGGCTAATCTTGCAGGTCCCGGATGGCCACTCTACCAGCTACCCATCCCTCCTCAGCCACCTGACCTCCACGTACCTGAATGCCCCCGTGCTGGCCCTGCCCGTAGCCAAGAGGCAGCCCTCAGCCCCTGGGCTGCGCTCTTTCCATCCTCTGGCTTCCTCACCTCCCTGTGACTTCCACCTGCTCAACCTGCGCATGCTCCAGGCCGAGGTGAGTATGCCCCTCAGCCCTGTGACTCTAGAACCAAATTCTGGCCTGTTTTATTTCCTGGACCCCTCCCCATCCCAGTACCACCTTCTGAACACTGCCTTTGTACTGTCTGTCCCCCAGGATGATACCTTGCCCTCTGCAGAAGCCGCACTCATCTTACACCGCAAGGGTTTTGACTGTGGCCTTGAGGCCAAGAACTTGGGCTTCAATTGCACCACAAGCCAAGGCAAGGTGAGCAGGGCCCAGGTGTGAGAAGGGAGCCCTTGAAGAGAGGGGGCAGGGAAATGGGGCAGCGTGAGAGAGCTTTTGAGATAGCAGTGAGATCAGGCAGCGATGAGGGGGATGGGGGTCACACCTTGGGGCTTCTTAGAGAGAGGGGGGAAGCTGTCGGCATGTGTTTTCAAGGCTCCTAAGGCCTGGCAGAGGCAAGTGCTAGACAGGTATATAGCTGGGAACAGTTCCGTGAGTAGAGGCCTCTGTCAAACAAAGTAGACAACACCAGAAATAACCAAAAGCCATCACGCTGTGACTTTGCAAGCGCTGTTCGTTGTTTAAGCCAGCACGGATGAATGCTTCCATGTGCCAGATCCTCAGAAGTGAACCAGGATGTGGTCCCTGTCCCCAAAGAGCTCGTAGCTCAGTGCAGTGGTTCCTACCCTAGGGTCAGTGGATAGGCTCTGGGGTTGAGCACATCTCGGTGAGCCCGAGACTGAGTGCAAACTTGCATGCGTATGTAGGCACGTTGCTGCTGAGAGGGGCCACCGTTTCCTCGAGATTCTTAGAGGGGTAACAGGTTACGTGGAGGAAGAGCTGCCTCGTCCGGCATGGCAGCACCTAGCACAGCCCTGCCCTTCTCTCCTCTGCACAGGTGGCCCTGGGGAGCCTCTTCCATGGCCTGGATGTGGGTTTTGTACAGCCAACCTCCTTGACGTTGCTATACCCTCTGGCCTCGCCCTCCAACAACACTGACATCTACTTGGAACCCATGGAGGTTGCTACCTTTCGCCTCCGCCTGGGCTAGGGCTTCCTGTGGCCTGAAGAAAAAATTCATCCACAGAGACTGCCTCTAAAATAAGGTCGGGTTGGACAAGCCCCATTGGGTATCCTGTCCCGATCTACCTCTTGGAACTGTGACAAACTGGGCTCTGCCCTCATTTCCTGTTTATTGTTGCTTCTGTGTTGGGGGCAACCCACGGCCCAGTGCTGGGCAGCTAGGGCAGATGCTGGAGAGATAAGGGGAGAAGGCCCTTGGTTAGAATGGGCAGGGCCAGCCTCTGCTTTGGGGTGAGTGGCCGTCCAGTTGGGCACAGGCTCAAGTACCCATCCTTTTCCCAAAATGAGATGGAGGAGAAGCAGGAGAGTTAGGGGAGGCCAGATGGGTAACCGCCCAGCGTCAGGGTCACTGTAAGTGGTTACGCAGGGACTATTTATCCTGGTGTGATAAGCAGGGGCAGAGGGCCGCTGGGAGGAGGACGGAGGAGTAGAAGGAATTGCCGCTTTCTGTAACAACTTCACTCCAAGTGCTCCCTGGCCTGCACGCCTTGGCTAGGGGTGGCAGTGTGGCAGAAGGACTCACTAGAGACTGTTATGGCCAGAGGTCGTAGGACACTTCAGGTACAAAACCCCCATCTCAAACTGGGCACTTGGTCTGTGTGTTGATTTGTGGGATGGTGGCAGGGGCATGCGGGGTGGTCCTCCACCCCACCTAACTCCCCTTTGGTGCCTGTACCCTGTATACCACTGTCCCTGAGAGCTCCTTCCGGTCATGGGGGCATTTGGCCTGGCAAATTTCTTTTCCCTGAAAAGAAAGTGAAGCCTCCAAGACCCCATTTGCATATGGGCAACCCGAGAAGGCTTTCAGCACCTACAGTCAGGCCATGAAGCTTCACCATCAGTACAGTTCTGCGGAAGTGTCCAGTTCCTGGCACAGGGACCAGGGATGTGTGAGTAAATCAGGAGGCACTGGAGCTGCTCATCAGCCTTCACTTCAGCTTCAATGAATAGGGAAACATTTATGATAGTCTCTATAGATGCTGAAACAATATTTGGCAAAATTTACAACCTATCCTTTAAGATGCTAAGTTAAGATTAGAAAGAAACATCCTAATCTAGATAAACGTTTCAATCAAGTCAGACACCATGGGCGTTCCCACAAGTCAGATACTAGCCTGAGACCTGCTATTGAAGGAAGTCCTGGCACTACTCATTCCTGCAGGATGGCAGATGAGGGAGATGAAAAAGACTTATAGTTGTCATTATGTGTAGACGACAGAATGGCTGACCTTTCACATCTGAGAGAGTCAGCAGAAGACCTATCAAGAGCATCTGTAAGTTGACCCAGATGATATACATCATGTTCCTATACCAAATCAGCCCATAAAGTCAACGTATTCCAGTGAGATTGAATGTTTCTTGGAATTTGACAGGTTCTAAAGTTCATTTGGAAGAGTAAATGTGTGCGAATACCAAGAGAATTTAATTCTGAGTAATTCAGGGGTGGTGGCGCTGAGGTGGGCGGCAGGTGCTTGTCCCCTATGGGACTTCCCAGAGGACTCTCAAATAAGCGACTGTGAGTTCAGGCAGTGAGACCTGGAGTGGGAGCAGACAGAGAGACTGATGGGACAAATGGGAGCGTCCAGACACAGACCCAGGTATACAGGAATTTAGTGTAGGATAAAAGGAGTATTTTAAGTGGGGAAAAAGATGGATAATTTAATAAACAGTACTTTAAGCAACTGGCTATCTATTAAAGTAAGAGTTAGAGCTCTACCTCACAGTTTCTACAAAAATTAGTTCCAGAGGGAAAAATCAAAAAATTAAACTACAAAATTACTGAAGAAAATATAGGGTATTTTTAGACCTTTGGTGTGGGACGGTCTGTTCTAAACATAATAAGAAACCTAAAAGATACAACGAGGGAAAAAATAAAGAGATTTTACCACAAAAAATATCCAAAGTTCCTGTATGATGGAAAATAGCAAGGTTAAAATGCAAATGACAGATTTGAGAGACAATATTTGCAGCACTTAAAAAATTGCCAAGTACAGTTACTTTAAGAGAAAAGCTTGCCTTGGGGTCCTTAGAGTAAGACACTGGGCTTGCTGAGCAGCTACCTAAAGATTCTAGAGGGACGCAGCGGAGCTCTTCCAGACCATCCAGGCTTGGTGCTGCCAGCTTCAGGCCAGGGCACATGGAATCTGTCTACATCACAGTGGAAGAAATAAGATCATCGATGTGAAGTGCTTAGCATAGTGCTTAGTACATATAAGAGCTAAGTAAATATGGGCTGTAACCACACTAGTAAAGGATGCTAAGCAGTTACATTATAGCAGGTGTTATTCGCTAGTATATGATTTGTAATAAATGATAAGTGAGAATCTGTGAACCCCCTAGGAAATTAGCAGAATAAAGGCTATTACCTTCGGAGGTCTTAAATGTGCAATGAAATTATTCATCTTCCCGGAACTGAAACGTTTAATCCTACACACTGGCCTTCTAGAACTATGTAACGCAGGATTGGTCAAGGTGTGGCCCAGGATCATCACGCGTCCAGCATTCTGGCCTGTCCTGACTGGGGCTGCTTGTTCAGCAGGGATGCTGGAATGAGGGTCTGTGGATCAGAGTTGCAGCTCCCTGAGACTCCTTGAGACACGTGACAAGAGCAAGAAATAAAATCTTGTAGTACATGGGGGGAAAGCAGATCCCTGGGCACAACCTATTGGACTAGTCCCTTGGAAAAGGGGCCAAAGAATCTGCATTTTAAGCTCCCAGATGATTCTTTTGCATACATAATTTGGAAATGGGTCTCCAATTTTAAGGCAAGCAGCAACCCTTGACCATGGAGCTCTGGACTGAGGTCTCACAGTTCTGAGAGTTACAAGCAAAAGTGGAACTGGTACCGAACACAGAATCAACTTCAACCACTAGAAATGGATGGAATTCTGTTTCTGCACCTCTCAATCCACCTGGAAGCATTCCATTTCCATGAAGAAGGGAGGGCTGTATGGCCCGTTGGAATGACGAAGAGAAAGGCAGATTCAAACTAAGAACTGGGTCCTCCTGCGCAGGGTGAGCCAGGCCCACACAGCGCTCTGATTTGGCTTGGGTAGCGGGTGAGTATAACCTTTAACACGTGGAGAGTGACATCTTTAACCTGAACTCGATCTGTTTCCCACACTGTCACTGTGGTTGGCTGATGACACTCAGGCACTCACAGAGGAGGGAAATCAAAGACTGGGTGGTGGGATAAAGCTTACCACCAAAATAGAGATATCTGAACATCTTTGTTTTTCCCTAACAAAAATGTGTACCAAGAACAAACACTTGAAGGAGCAATTCTCATGGTTGGACCTGTCTTAATTCTCATTGGAGAGACCAGATGCTTCACAACAAACCTCAGTTTTACTTGAGAGTCAGTGAGAATTCAGTTGCCAAGACCAAGTGGGTCTGCAGAAGAGCCTCCATCCATTCTGGCTCCTGACTTTGGACCTCCCTAGTTGAGAATAAACATGAACTGGAAGTGAACTCTACATAATTAGGTAGTCTAAGACTGGAAGGCTAAGTCGGGTTGGGGATGAGATCTTGGCATTTGGAATGTGACAGGGTTGAAGATTTAAGATAGCAGTGGGTGTGGAAGCCTTGAGAAGCTCTAAAGACAGGTTTCCTTTTCAGAATGCATAGGAGCTCACACTCAAACTAGAGGAGCAAGCACAGCTATATTGCCGCTCCCTCAACTCCTGATGCCTAAGAATGCTAAACGAAGTATTTAAATGTTAAAGCGTTCTAAGTCTAGGCCAGAAGCAAAACTTTTGCTTCCCAGCCCAGCAAAAGACAAAGTGAGCATACATATAAACTGTGAGACGCCCTATTATCACAGACTTAAGGTAGTAATTATTAATATTACTTTCTTTATGTTGATGGTTATAGTTGGTTATTTAGAATGTCTTTGTCTAACTACTAAAGTATTTAAGGGTGCTAGGGCATCAGGCCAGTAAGTTAATCCCAAGTGGTTCAAGGAAAAACAGTTACTTATCCTATACTTCCGGCTTCTCTATAAGTTTCTGATTCTTTGAAAAACTCTTGAATTTAAAAAATGCCTATTTTCTCTATTGGCTCCTATCAAACGGGTTGTCTAAGGAGGCCTCAGATTTATAATCCGAATCCACTAGCCACTTCAGACCTGATCTTTACTACGTCCAGTGTTAGTGACCTCAGTCGTGCACACTCTTGTCTGGTTAAAAGGCCCAGCGCTAAGGTTCTGATTCTGTCAC
Organism: Pteropus medius; assembly: GCF_902729225.1. Classification (NCBI taxonomy): domain Eukaryota; kingdom Metazoa; phylum Chordata; class Mammalia; order Chiroptera; family Pteropodidae; genus Pteropus; species Pteropus medius. The sequence goes on along the minus strand of NW_024355206.1, from coordinate 3,550,642 downwards.
GATTCCATCTATTTGATCATCAAGAAACCTTCTCACTAATCCAAGCTTCTTATTTCTTCTCTATAGAACGAGAATAATCCCAACCCTGCCCATCTCATCTGGTTATTATAATTATAAAGAACAGGTGACATAACGTGAGATTTGTAAAACATCAAGCACCTTGTGACAATCATTCCAAAGGTACAGAAGGTGTTAATGTTTGTTAAATGTCCTGAAATTAAATTTTAAACCACTTAAAAACTGCAGATTGATTTTAAAACTTTGGTAAATATTGTTTTTAAAAGTGTAAGGAAAAAAAGTATTTTTAAAAATCCTGTAATCCCACCCCCAGAAAAACTAATTAAAAAAAAAAAATGAAAACCCAAATTCTCCAAAACGTTACATACTGTGGTCTACCTTAAGAGGATTAGAGTGAGCTTTTGAACTTTGTCCGTTTATCTGGGACTGTCCTGAAATTCGTTTTCCTTTCAAGTCATCTGTTGCCCTTCGCCTTTTTTTTTTTTGCAGAAACTACACTGGGGCCTTCTTTGGGTGAATAACTATCGTGGTCCAGAACGAAGTGGCTTTGAACTAACAATTTCCTCTTCCTCAAATGTGCCCTTTTCAAGGGGGCTAATGAGCCTCAGTGGCTGAGAAGAGACCACAAACCCACCACCCGGTGACCCTACAGCGGACGCCAAGCAAACCTCGGTTGCCTCTCCCAGACCCCGCCCACGGAGCCACTTCCGGAGGCACCCGGAAGTCCCCGTCGCTTAGCAACCAAAGGCGACCAAAGGAAACAGCAAGGTGGTAGGGCTGAGACCTGGAGAGGGTTGCGACCTGGAGAGGGTTGCGACCTGGGGCGTGTAAGGGACCCGCAGTCCCACACTGGCCCTATCATGTTGTTGCTGGGTGTCTCCCGTGCTCAGCAGGAGCTGCCAGTGGGCCAGCAGCACTTTCCAATACATCTGTCAACCAGTCCAACTTTCTTAACCAGGAAGACTGCTACCATTTTTTGAGCACCTATGTGTCAGGTTTTATCAGGCACGGCAGGTAATTAACCCTGAGAATTATACACCCTTTCTCACTGATAAGGAAGCCAGGCTCAAAGGGGTTGAGGTCCTCAACCCCGAGGGACTCGTTTCAGGGGGCAAGGCAGGTATCCCACCTACCAGTTCCCCACTCCAGAGGCTGGAGAAGGAGCGACAGCAACTTGAACCTTTACCCACCATGCTTTATTTTCCATGACGTCTATGAACTAATGTTTATACAAGTCCCTGAGGGGCCAGAGATGCCACCATACAAAATGACAAACAGACCCAAGGCCTGAAGGGCAGTGAACGCATTAAAAGTGGATGGGGTGCATCAGACTCCCACAGCTGGGGCTCAGCTGAGTTGGCAGGAGACCTTCAGAGTGAGAAAAGACGAGTGGTTTTTGGCTACTGGGCTGAGCAAACCAGGGGGAAGCTCCGGAGGCACGGAAAGGCTGGGGTCTGCCACCTGAGGGCTCCAAGCACGGCTCAGAGGGTCAGCCCCCGCTCCTTGAATAGCTGCGTTAGCGCCTCTTCCAGCTGCTGGTTTGTTCCCTGAAGCCCCTTCACCACCTGCGCAGCCCACTCGAAGTATTCCTGGACTCGATGTTCTGACCATCCTGCATGTGAATGGACAGAAAACTGCTCATTGGATGTCCAGGACAGCGCTGGATTTTGCCTACTTTCTGGGCGGCTTGGAGCAGGGCCATGAGATGACTTCTCGATGGTATGATTTGTCCTGAAAGCTTCCCTTTGACCCAGCTGTAGCATTTCTGCCCTATGAAAGCAGATCAGAGTGGTCTAATAGGATTAGTTTGGGGAATTAACCAGAATGTCCTGGCTTTTTTTTTTTTTTTTTTTTTTTGGGGGAAGTGGACCAACCTGTGCCTCCAAAAGGTGGACCCTTCCCTTTCCTTCAGAGCCGATGGGGAGCCTACCCTCTGGGGTGCAGCGCTTCAGGTCCCTCAGGTTGTACAGCTTGTCTGCCAGCTTCACCAGTTTAGCCCCTGGGCTGCTGTGCGGCGCCTGCTCCACCTGCAGTCGCTTTCTCTCCAGCTTCGGCAAAGTCTTGTCATCTGTCACCTCCTCCACCAGACCCCGCACTTGGGCCCCAAAGTGCAGCTCCACCTCATCCAGGGTGGTGTCCGTGTCTTCCACGGTGTCGTGGAGCAGGGCTGCCTGGAATGAGGCGTCCAATCGGCGCCGTGACGCCAGCCCAAGGCTGCCCGAAGCTGAACAGGCCCCTGACCCCTAGCCCAGCCTCCTGGCGGCGGCGGAGGAGTTACCTGTAACACCACGATGTCGGTGATCCCCGCCTCATGCGTCAGGATCCGAGCCACACCTGACGGGGCAAAGCAGGAAGTCAGACCGGAGGAGGACCCAGGGCGCCGTGTTGTGGATTTTGTAGAGCCGGTTGTAGCCCTTCACTAGCTGGGTGACCTTGGGCAAGTCTTTTACTCTCTTCGGGTGTCGACTGTACACAGGGAACAGTTATGCCCGCCGCCCCGGGGTTGTTGTGAGGCTTAAACACCAACAGTGCCTAGCACAGGCTTGTTAGAGAGTAGGTGCTCAATGAGGTGCACGCCCTCCAAGCTCCCTTCCCGGTCCCATGCCCTAGACGCCGCTGCAGTTGCGCGCACCGATGGGGTGGTTTATGTAGGGGGTCCCTTCGGGGTCCTTCCGCCGCTGCCGTCGGTGCTTGCGAGCCGCGAAGTCAGCAGCCTCTAGCAGCTGCGCCGCCTCGGAGCCCATCGTGAAGGTGGGACGGGGGACTGCAGTGCCGACAGCCCAGTGAGCCCCAGAAGCCCAGCTGGAGCGGCCACAGCGCCCCCTGGTGCTGCGGAGGCCTAGGGGTTTGTGGAGTCTGGTACAAATGGGTTCCTCTTGGGGCTGCCACCCCAGAGGGAACTGCCCTCAACATCTCAGCCCCTGGTTCAGTGCTCTCTGCTGGGGGCGCTGGAAGAATATGGCTTGGCTCTCTGAGTGCCCACAGTCTAGGAGAAGGAGGAAGACAGAAATAAGACAGTGGCCTCACAGTGTGCTGGGTAAACGGTAGGGAAGCACAGGAGATTTTAAGGAAGAGGCAGGGCAATTCACCTAGCCTCAAGGTCAGAGCCAGCTTCTCCCAGGAGGTACTTCTGCCTCCATGAAAAGACAATCTTCAACCTGTCAGTGCTCTGAAAATTCTCAGGTACTCAAAAGAATTTTCCCTTCAGGATGGGCCTAGTTGCTATGGGCAGGGGAGCCTCACTTTTGGGCCCAGAAGACGCCAGGGCCTGACCTTCTGAAAATTTAAGCTTGCTTGGAGTCCCACTGAATTGCTTCAGACTTAGGCTTCCAGGCAGCCTCATGTTTCTGCAGGAAGTGTCTTCTTTGTTCTCAGCTTCTGGGACAAAATTTGTATTTCTTTCTTGTTCCATAAAGGTTCCTACTTCAGCCCCTGGCACCTGCTATGGGCCTTGGGGTGATGTGTGTTGTCACTGCTCTTCTGGGAGCATGACAGTGTTGGACCTCAGGCAGGCACTAGAACAACACTCAACGCTGCTTCCAGCCTTCTGGAGAAATTCCTTGTCTTAGGGGACAGCAGCTATGAAATATGAGGAGTAAAAGGACCTGGAGACCCCGAAAGAGCTTTCCCTGTGACATGAGTTCAGTTAGTAGCTAAGTAAACTACAATCAGACAGGTAGTTTTGGCGCTTTGGCTGGTGGGTAGGGCAGATGAGGGCTCAGGGGGAAAGTTAATGAAAGGACTCGCCCTTGGTTTTCAGCTAGTCCTGGTGGTTGCCACGACGCAGAGGTTAGGGAGGGATGCTCCAAACACTGGAACTGAGGCCTCTGGGGCCTGAAATGGAACAATCAGAATTCCCAGGGCTTCCACGGCAGCCCGTCTGGCTCTGGATGCTTGTCTGTTCTTCAGGCTAATGGCTCAGCTTCTCTCTCACCTTTCCTTCTGTCCTCTGGTCTGCTGAGCCTTTCCCCTTCAGCTCAGAAAACCTTAGGCAGCTTGGAGCCACAGTCCCCACATTTTCCAGCAGAAGGTAGAAACTCAGTCACTTCATTTCTCTCTAGAGGTCTGTGACAGAGAAGCTTAAGGTTTGTGTTACTGGTGCCTTGGGGATTGATTGTTTTTCCTTACTGTTTGCAGCCATGGCTCAGAAAGAGAGATGTTGGGGTTCCTAAGGCAGAGGTGGTGACCTCTCATGGGCTTCCCGAGGACTCTGTCATTGAGGCTACTGCTGCTTTTCGGCTGGATGACCCTTGCCCAGCCAGCCTCTCTCTCAGGTACAGCACTCTCCTCCCCGAAACCCCCTTCAGGTCCCCTACTCTCTCATAAGGACATGGGCTCCTCTGGGACGCTGGTGGGGAGGAAGGGAGCCTGCCCCTGATAACCGCTGATCCCTTGTACTCTGTCGAAGGGGTGCAGTGGGTTGTGGGCAGACCATTCCTGCCTGTCTCCAGCCCCCTCGCCCTTCCATTTAGCACTGGCCCAGTACCCTCACTTGTGCCAGACCACTCGAGATGCCGGTGGCCGCCACTACCCTGGTTTCTTCTGTCCTCGGCTCACGGATACTCCGGAGGAAGCCTACTGCTGCCACCTGCAGGCTGCAGGGGGCTCCTGCTGCACCCGGGACGAATTCGAGGCCCTACACCAGGTCAACCTGTCCGCCCTTCCGCCTCCGCCCATCCTCAGGTGAGAAGTCCAGCTCCAGAGCCAGAGGAACACTGCCCGGGAGTTCAGGACCTGGGGCTCTGTTCTTAAATTCGGGGTGGAGGCTCGTAGCTTACAGACTAGTGGAGAGACAGACCTCAAACAAAATCACGTAAATACATAATTAGAAACAATTCTGGGAAGGAAAACTGCAGGGGGATGTGAAAGCTTCAGGGTACCTGTGAGCTCCCTGACTTCTGCTTTTATTCAGGAAGGGGATCCGAGCTTTCTCAGAACTCTCAGGGGCTCTGTAACCTAGCGGGCCAGCATCCTGATATCGTTCCCTCTCCCACAGGGGCCCGGGCCCGCTCCTAGCGCTGAGCCTCTATGGCCTGCTGCTTGCGGTCCTGGTGACTGCAGACCTCGTGCACTTCTGCCGCAGTCGGAGACGGGGCGGAGGCTGGGGCCGCCGCGGGCCTTCCTTTAGGTCCTCGGCCGCACGCCCTCTGCAGGTCTCCGTGGGAATAGACTAGGCGCGCCCAGGCCTTTTCTGCGCCTGCGACCAGGCCGAACGCCCCGCCCCGCCCCTCCACGGGGCGCGCACGCCTTAGCCCCGCCCGCTCCCGGCCAGCGCCTCTGACGCACGGCTGGGTGGGGAGGGGCAGCATTCCCCAGCCCGGACCCACCCCACCCCAGAGACTCTGCCTGCTCTGACCTGGACCTCCTTTCCGCGATGACTGTGAGTGATCCAGGGACCCCCGAACCCCGGCCCGCCACTCCTGGGGTGCGTGCCTATTGCCCCGCGCCATTACCATTTCGCACATGTTCGGACCATTCCCTTGCCTCTTTCCCGTAGTCTTGGCCCTCCATCGGGCTCGTCTCCAATCCCCAGCCACACACAGCCCCCTCGCCCCGCTCAGCTCCCCGGCTCTGCCCTTACCCCACCTCCGAGGTTCTTACCCCTTCCCTCCACAGGCCAGCTCAGTGGAGCAGCTGCGGAAGGATGGGAACGAGCTATTCAAATGTGGGGACTACGAGGGCGCCCTGACGGCCTACACCCAGGCCCTGGATCTGGGAGTGACGCCCCAGGACCAGGCTATTCTGCACCGGAACCGGTCCGCCTGCTACCTGAAGCTGGTGAGGGAACTGGCTGCTCTTCCCCTGGCCTGCCGGGGTCCTGGTTTCCCCACCTCGCTTCTGCTTGGGCCTTGGCCGGACGTTCACTTTCCAAGGCCACCTTCCCCTGTCGGGTGTCATTTTGGCCTCCGGGTGATGGGGGACCAGGTGACCGTGGAGAACAACCCTGCTGCCCAGTTAGTGCCCGGAAAAGATGAACAGTCTCTCAGGCTCCTGTTTTCTTCTCTTACAGGAAGATTACGACAAAGCAGAGATCGAGGCATCCAAAGGTAAGGAATGTGCCCTGTGTGGAGCTGTGGGGCTTCTGCGGTGGGCAGAGATTCTGGGACCACCGCACCCTCACAGTCTCCTCCTTTTGCCCCTGAAACACATCTGCCTCCTTTCCTACTTCCTCGGGCATTTCCTTTTCTGCAGTTACTCTCACCTTTTCTGAGGCCGAAGTACTGATCCCCACATCTGTCCCCCAACCTTTCTCTGGCCCTCAAGATCTTTCCCTACTGCTTTTGCCTGGAGACAGTGGCCTCATGGGCGCTTACAGAGCTCCCGTTTGTGCTCAGCCATTGAAAAGGACGGTGGGGATGTCAAAGCACTTTACCGGCGGAGCCAAGCCCTGGAGAAGCTGGGCCGCCTCGACCAGGCTGTCCTTGACCTGCAGAGATGTGTGAGCCTGGAGCCCAAGAACAAAGTTTTCCAGGAGGCTCTGCGTAGCATCGGGGGGCAGATTCAGGAGAAGGTATGTGAGCGACAGAGAGTATGGTGTTGACTGGTGGTAGAGAGACACTGGTAAATGGATCTGGGTCAAAGGTGTAAGCACAGTTCTGCAGAGAGGTACTGATAATACATGTGCTTATTGAATGATGTTCAACCTTACAAACTAAAATAACATCAAGGTGCTGTTCTTTTAGTGGTCTGGCAAACATTTAAAGTTTGTACACTTTGCTAGAAGGAGGGAGGCAGACACTTAAGTGGTGAGGTTGGGGGGATATGGGCCCACTCGTGGCTGCTGGTGGGGGTGTAAGTTGTACAGCTCCGTGGGAGAATATTTTAGCATATTTCTTAAAATTTTAAATGAGCGTATCGTGTTTACTTGTCTCCCCTTACCTATGTGCAGAAGCAAGCATGTGTCTGTTTATTTCAGCCTTGTTTATTTTAATGAAGAATTGGAACATGCCATATGCCAACTATAATTGAAAAATTAAGTTATTTTTAAAACCCCCAAAATTTGAACTCGCCTAAACGCTCAGCAACAGGGGAATGACTAGATAAACTGGATGATGCCCGTACAGCAGACTCTTACGTTAGTTACTTGGAATAGGTATAGCCACGTGCGTGGATATAGGAAGATGACACTTGTTACATGAAAAAAAGTAAAATATACAATAACACACATAGCGAGATGTCTTTTATGTTAAAACAATCCTCTGTGTCCTCACCCAAAATAGCGCCATAGTTTTTCTGTGAGTATACCTGGGTACGTAAATATGAAGGAAAATCATTTAAAAGATACACATTAAAATCACAGTGTGCCCCTCGGGAAAGGAATGGGATGAGGGGGCTTTTCCAGGCAGACTTTCCTTCATCTGTTCATTTTTTACAATAAAGAGGCCATTATTTGTGTGGCACATGCATTTAAAAATTAAGATAAAAATCTAAAGACTGTCATGAACTATAACCGAGTGTGATTTAACCAGATAATATGGTGTTAAAATGCTGACACAGCGGAAGAAAGCAATACGATGGCAAACACCTTATTGAAGGGTCGAGACCTGGGAAAGCAGATTGTGTTCCTCTCAGGGCCAGCTCTGTTTGACTAGCAGGGTCTGCCTAGGGCCCTGTGTTGAGAAGGATTAGGGAGCAGGTCACCTGGGCCTAGCAGGAAAATGTGCTGTGATTGATTAGTTGTGTCTGCTATGGATGCAAGAGGGGAAGCGGGGTGTAGCATACATGCTAGGCTTATGCCACCATCCATGCCCAGAAACTGGGGAGGAAAAGGGCTCGAGATGATCTTGATCATTCAGGTTATTTCTTAAAACTATCAAAAGGAGAATTTTCGACCTAAAAGGAGAGTGGGCAACTACCTTATGACCTGCTGGCTCCCTTGCAGGAAGTGTAAATGCTGAGTTCAGTGCCATGGATGGTGCATCCATGCTTCCCCAACATAGATGGCACGACTGGGCATGCGTTGCCTTGCGGCTAACAGGATGCCTCCCCTTCTGAAGGGCACTGCCTTCAGTGTGGGTGCCACCTCTGCTGCCCAAGCGGGAAGTCACTTGGAGAGGCAAATAGCCGCAGGAAGTTCAAGAAAGCTACCAGGCGAGTCTATTCCTGCCCAAGGTATCTTGGCGCTAGCCCTAAGCACAGACATCCTGGCTGGGCCTCCCAAGGATAAGAGCCAGGCCCTGGGAGGAGGAGAGAACAAAGAGGGAATGTGTTGTCTCTGGTCAACAGAGGTGATTTCTTCCATACTTTTGTTGGTTTGTCATAGGTGCGATACATGTCCTCCACAGACGCCAAAGTGGAACAGATGTTTCAGATCCTATTAGACCCACAAGAGAAAGGCACTGAGAAGAAGCAGAAGGTACGGGGCCTGGACTGAGCAAGTGAGAGCTGAATTCCTAGTAGAGCTGTCCACCCATGGTGCCCTCTCTGTGCGCAGAAGCCCCTGTGGGCCGGGTCTGCTTGCCACTCATCAGATCGTGCAGCTGGGCTCACAGAGCCTGGGTGGGAACTCAGAGGGCCTGGGGCCTGAGTATGAGCCAAAGAGAGGGAACCAGTGTTCACTGAGCACGTGTTGGTCAGGCCCTGTGCCAGGAGCTGGGTTTGCAGAGGTGCTGAGGCACAGTCCCTGCCCTTTAGGCTCTGCCAGGGACTCAGGATTCCACGTACTCTGATCATCAGCCGAGAGTAGGCTCTTCTCTCTACCTACAAAGGAAGACACTAAAGTTTAGAGAAGTAAAAGTTATGGCCAGTGTCACTCAGCTGCTAAGGAGAAGCAGTGCGGGCCAGAGTTCAGGGTCCCTGCCTGCCCAGCCCTGTGCTGTGTGCAGTGCCCATGCTATCATGTGCTTCCTTGACACAGGCTTCTCAGAACCTGGTGGTGCTGGCCCGGGAGGATGCTGGAGCTGAGAAGATCTTTCGGAACAATGGGGTCCAGCTCTTGCAACGCCTGCTTGACACGGGAGAGGCCGACCTGATGCTGGCTGCTCTGCGCACGCTAGTTGGCATTTGCTCTGAGCACCAGTCACGGGTAGGTGGGATCTAGTTCCTGCCTCGGTCGGTCCATCCGCCCACCCTCCCACCCTCATCTTACTCCAAAAAGAACAGAGTAAGGCAGAGTACAAAGAGATGTGTAACAAGAGGAGAAATTAAAATGGCTCAAAAAAGACCAACATGATTTGGGACAAACGGGCTAGGACAAACAGCCACCCACTGACACCTGAGCACTTGGCTTGGGGAAGGAGGCCACTGAGTGCGAGCCAGGCTTTCCCGCAGCTGCTCACGGCAGCTGGTCACGGAGACGGCTGGTCACCGATTTCACTCTCCTCCCATGCGGCGAAAGCAAACTCTGTTGCAGAGAACAGGGCATCTGTCCTTCCCTGACAGTCCTACGGGCATTTCTCCAGCAGGGGGCCCTCACGGTGCTTGATGTGGTCCGTGGTGCTGCCCACCGCAGGGTTACCATTGAGACAGAGATCGGACATGAAGGGCTTGACCCTGAAATGCCTCTCAGCCTAGACTATGGGTGCCCGGCATGTTCAGCAAAAACAGTCCTTCCCTGGCCGGTGTGTTCACTGAGCACCTTGTTAGCCATGCCCAAGTGCTTGCATGAGCTGGTGGGACCCAGGGAACAGGGACTTGACCCTTGGTTGCTTTTAGAGAAGCCCACAATTTCTAGCTCAGGGGTGAAACTGAAATATTCTGTAACAGCTCTTTAGGCCAAGTTCAGGCTATATTTCTGGGTCTCCTAGGACTAAGTGGCAGACCCACGTGGATTCTGTCTGCCTCCCTTAGCCTTCCTCCCCTTCCCTGTGTGAACTGGGACAGAGCCACGTGGACCTGCCGGGCTTTCCAGCTTAGAAATGGGGCAGAGAGGCTTGCGGTTCGTTCCATGCATTTCTACATCCCCAGGGTGTAGACAGGGCCTCAGGGTTGGCACTGGAGAGGGACTGGGTGTCTTTGGCCTGGTCGTCAGATCTGTCCAGGCTTAGGTGTCTCCTTCTTGGGGAGACATGAACCGGATTGGCCGCTCTCGGGGCCACGGTATTTTCTGATGGGCGCCGAGGAGAGGGGAGGCAGTGGTGGCTTCTTCTGTAACATTTTCTTTCCAGCGGAAGACTCTAGTTATTCTCCCGGTCACACCCTCGGCCATGCTACTCTGTCTTCTGTTGGAGCTGCTTCTGCCAAATGTTGTTTGTCCTCTGGCCACACTCACAACCCAGGCAGGGGTCTCTGTGGCGGCCGCCCTTCACCAACCGGAGGCTCTGTCCCCCTCTCGCACCCAGACAGTGGCGACCCTGAGTGTGCTGGGAACTCGGCGGGTCGTCTTCATCCTAGGTGTGGAAAACCAGGCTGTGTCCCTGGCTGCCTGCCACCTGCTGCAGGTGATGTTTGATGCCCTCAAGGAAGGTGTCAGGAAAGGCTTCCGAGGCAAGGAAGGCGCCATCATCGTGGGTGAGTGGAAGTAGTTTGGTGCTCTGTTGAGTGTCGATGTCACGGAGTGGAAAGGGCTGAGCCAGCCAGGCCAGGCCTTTTGAAGCCAGCCTGGCAGGTGCCGAGTTTTCAGGAATATGGCTTGGAATATGACAGTATTTTACTCTAGATTCTTAAGCAGCCGGGGTGGGGAAGGCTAGAGCCCAGCCCAGAGCCCTGATGCAGGTCTCCCTCCCCGTGTCTCCCTGGCCTCTTGGGGAAGTTCAGAGGTCAGACAGGGCTGGGCCACCACAGAACCCCGTTATATCTTCTTGTTGCCAGATCCTGCCCGGGAACTGAAGGTCCTCATCAGTAACCTCTTGGAGCTACTGACCGAGGTGGGGGTCTCAGGCCAAGGTCGAGACAACGCCTTGGCCCTTCTGATTAAAACAGTGCCCCGGAAGTCTCTTAAGGACCCCAACAACAGCCTCACCCTCTGGGTCATTGACCAAGGTAGGCGATAACTGATGTAGAAAGAGACCGAGCATTTTGTTGCATTTCGCTTGGGTGGCTGGGCCTGCTTACCCCAGCAGCGGTTGCACCCAGCCACGTGCCTGCACTGAGGTGCACCCTGTGGCCTGTGCTGGACCCTTAGGGAACTCAGAGGTAGACCCTTAGCCATGAGCACGTGCTCGCATGTGCACGTCGAGCGGGCCTGCAAGCAGGGTGACAGGAGGCCGGGCCAGCTTTCTGTATCTGAAAGCTTTTTCCGTGAGTGAGTATTGCTTCCGTACTCAGGAAACAAATATTCAAGTTTACTATATGAATTCATACTGCTTTTTTTCTTTAAACGATAAATAAAGCAAGCTTGGCAAAAGTCCCTGCATGAGCACATCTATTGGGTGCCTACCTTCCTTTGTTACCTCAGTAATCCTGCGAGGCGTGGGTGTTATTTTCCCTTAAGTTAAGCACCTGAGGAACCTCAAGGCCATGGAGCATTCAGCCCTACTGGCCAGACCTCACTTCTGAGGTCCCTGACCCCACGGGTGCCTCTGTTGGCAGCGGGTCAGCCAACCCGCTCTCGAGGCTGCCCTCGGCGCAGCTGTCTGCGCCCTGCAGCCTGGTCCAGCGTTGACCTGCTTTCCCGTGTTCCCCAGAAACCGCTCCCCTTTGCCTGTCAGGGTCGGAACCAGTGTTCTGCTTCTAAATCGGTATCTTTTTAGGTCTGAGAAAGATTCTGGAGGTGGGGGGCTCTGTACAGGAGCCTCCTGGGGCGCTCACGGTGACAGCGAACAGCCGCATGAGTGCCTCCATCCTCCTCAACAAGCTCTTCGATGACCTGAAGTGTGATGCCGAGAGGGAGAATTTCCACCGACTCTGTGAAAACTACATCAAGTAAGCGGGTCGGCCCGTCTCTCGCCGCCAGGGGTCCCAGCAGGAGTCCTTGCTTCTTGGGGAGGGGGACAGCCGTGAAAGGCTTCCAAGGAGGGGAGCAGCCGTGCAGGGGACTGGAACGGGCCAGAGGGCTTCCAAGGCCCTCTTCTCGTTCCAGAGCGACCTCCCAGGGACCTTCTTTCTCGCATCGTTCTCTATAATGCCACGGATGCCATCAAGCACATACTGTGTTTACTGAGCACTTACTACGTCTTTGTGAACGCAGTAGTGCAGCGCGACAGTCCCGCCCTTAAGGAGCTTACAGCTGGGGGAAGGCTGATGAAATAAGCAGGGCAATTTCATATTGTAAAAGTACAGGAAAAGAGATACCAGGGCGGTGTGCGTGAGAGGTGGAGTGTCATCGGGGAAGGCGCGAACAGAAGCCTAGATGAAGAGCATCCTGTCGGGGACAAAACCCTGTCTTCCTGTTGGCAGCCTTTCTTGCTGTTCCTGCCCAAGTAGTGCAGATGCTGTCCAGTGGAGGGGAGGGGAGGAGGGAGGGGAGTCTCTTTATGCTGGCCTTGATGTGACAGCTGTCACTCTGTGCCCCTCAGGAGCTGGTTTGAAGATCAAGGGCTGGCTGGGAAGCTACGGGCCATCCAGACGGTGTCCTGCCTCCTGCAGGGCCCTTGTGATGCCGGCAACCGGGCCCTGGAGCTGAGTGGTGTCATGGAGACCGTGATCGCTCTGTGTGCCTCTGAGCGGGAGGAAGAGCAGCTGGTGGCTGTAGAGGCCCTGATCCATGCGGCTGGCAAGGCCAAGCGGGCCTCATTCATCACTGCCAACGGCGTCTCGCTGCTGAAGGACCTTTACAAACGTAGTGAGAAGGACAGCATCCGCATCCGGGCACTGGTGGTGAGATGGGTAGCCCTGGGCTGAGCAAGTAGGCTGCCGAGCCAGGGTACCAGGCTGGCCGATGTCTCAGGCAGCGGCCCCACCACATCCTAGGAGAAAGTATGGGATGTGCAGGGCCCCTTGTCCAGGCCAGAGGCATGGGCCTTGGCTCCTCCCACAGGGTTCAAGGTCAAGTCAGAGAGATGAACCTTATACAGAGAGAACACTAGACAGTGCAGGCAGCATATGCTGCCCCCTGGAAGCAGTGAGAGAAGCTCCAGGAGGAAGCTGGTCAGAAGGGCTGGACCTGCAGGTGGCCCCAGGAGCTGGTGTTTTGGGGTCTGTCTGGCTTTCATGAGCCTATTGCAGCCATGCACCTTGGGAAAGCTGGTCTTTTCCCTGGGGCACTTAGTTTCTCCGTCCTATAATAAAGGGTCTTGGCCTCGGCTGAGGCACTGGTCTTCTCCCAACACACGTCCTAGGTACACCTGTAAAGAGTTTTTTTTTTTTTCGTGAGGTCTGCAAAGGAACAGCAAATTCCAGGACTGATCTGGAGGAGTTGGGACCCAGGACAGCACAGTGGCTAACATGTCAGTCTGTTAACCAGGTTCTTTGTCACATGGCCACACCAATAGCTCATTTTGCTGCAAAATGCTCTAGGTGGTAGCCTGGCGGGGGTTGTGTGGCCTCCTGAGAGCCTGGCAGAGTGCCAGGGAGGAAGCCTGTGTCAGGTGTGCGGGAGCTCAGCTCTGCATCCATCCCCAGAGGCCAACAGCTGCTTCTCGCCTCTTCCTCCAGGGACTCTGTAAACTTGGCTCGGCTGGAGGGACTGACTTTAGCATGAAGCAGTTTGCTGAAGGCTCCACTCTCAAACTGGCCAAGCAGTGTCGCAAGTGAGTCATCTGGCGTTGCTGTGGCTCCCCGCCTGTCAGTCTGACCTCAGAAGAGGTAGGGAGTGGGATCTGCTCACTGCCCTGCGCTTCCCCAGGCAGCCCTTCCTGGTCCTGCCTTGTGAACTGCTTCCCCTGTGAACTTGAGGGGATGCTCAAGCCTCTGGTGTTTCCCCCCTTGGTCCTGGTATGCCCCTCCTCGCCTCCCATCTGACTGCCGTCCACTCCCCTGCCTGTCTGCAGGTGGCTGTGCAATGACCAGATTGACGCAGGCACTCGGCGCTGGGCAGTGGAGGGTCTAGCCTACCTCACCTTTGATGCCGACGTGAAAGAAGAGTTTGTAGAGGACGAGGCTGCCCTCAAAGCTCTATTCCAGCTCAGCCGGGTAGCTCTATGGGTTCTGCAGTCATCGGGGACACTGTCTAGGCTTTCGTGGCCCCAGGGAGGGAGGTCTGGTAGCCCACGTGGCGGCACCGTGTGGCATGGGCATACTGGCCAGCACCAGCGGTGTCAGAGAAGACCCTCTCTGGAGGAGTTGGGGAGGTCAAGTGCGTGAGCTCGCAAAGTCTGGGGCAGGCTGGGGCCTGGAAACGTTCCCAGGTTCATCCAAATGGTCCGGTCAAGGGTAGATTTGGGGGCCTAGGCCTGCTTTGCCTCTTGGGATGGCTGATTGGCAGTCCCTCTGCTCTTGGCAGTCTGAGGAAAGGTCGGTGCTCTTCGCGGTGGCCTCAGGGCTGGTGAACTGCACCAACAGCTACGACTATGAGGAGCCTGACCCCAAGATGGTGGAGCTGGCCAAGTATGCCAAGCAGCATGTGCCCGAGCAGCACCCCAAGGTAAGGGGGCCGCTCGAAGGGTTTGGGGATGTGTCTGCATCATTGGGGCCAGGTGACTCCCGGGCATACACTGCAGATGAGTCTTCCGTTCAAATGGGTTCCTTTGTTTTCATGTTTATTGATTTGTGCTGTTGGGAGGGTCCCCTTCCCCTGTGTAGTCAGCTGAGTCCCCTCTGTTAAACCGCCTCCTTCCCTAGGACAAACCGAGTTTTGTGCGGGCTCGGGTGAAGAAGCTGCTGGCGGCGGGTGTGGTGTCGGCCCTGACGTGCATGGTGAAGACTGAGAGCCCCGTGCTGACAAATTCCTGCAGAGAGCTGCTGGCCAGGTGAGCCTGTCTTGAGGCTGCCACTGGAACTGCGGAGGGGAGCAGGTCCTGGTGCCGTGGACCTCCCGGAGCACGGGGGCCACCGCTCGGCTGTGTTCTGTTTCTTCTGAGCCCAGAAGTGGAGTGCCTGCCTGCCAGAGCCCCGGTTCCACCCACCACCATCACCTTCTCCCCGCAGGGTCTTCCTGGCTTTGGTGGAAGAGGCCGAGGACCGTGGCACTGTGGTGGCTCAGGGAGGGGGCAAGGTGAGCTGGTTTACAGACTCCTTCCTTGTGATCTATAAAACATGGCTCAGTGGCTGCTACACCTGAGATGAGTGTTAGATGTGGAACGGAAAAGCATTGCTGATGGCCCGCAGAAGTGTCTTCTTGCTGAGCGAGTGATGCTGACAGGGGCAGGCTCCTTGGAGCCCTTGGCACCTTGTGTCTGTTAAGGTCCTGAGTCGTCTTCCTTGCGCTCTATCACTGACCTCCGTGGCCCCAGCACCTGGCACGGTCAACGTCTGGCCCTTAAATGGTGCTCTAGGCAGTGTTCATGTTGCTTACCGGGAGACCTCAGAGCGGTGACGAGAGTCTGAGCAGGGCTGTTGGCAAGTCTGGGGAGAGGGGAGGAGAAAGGTGAGGGCGGCACAGTCAGGGTGTTGGGGCCTGACAGCTTGGGCCTTATCTTCCTGGGCACCTGTTGGACACTGAAGGGCTTGTCCCTACAGGCTCTTCTCCCGCTGGCCCTGGAAGGCACTGATGTGGGGCAGACAAAGGCAGCCCAGGCCCTCGCCAAGCTCACCATCACCTCCAACCCAGAGATGACCTTTCCTGGAGAGCGGGTGCGTGTTTTCCCCAGCCCTGGCCTCTCCTCTACCCCTTCACTGGTCCCTGAGGGACTCTGACCCAGGGCTGTGGCTCCTTCTCAGGACTGACAGGAAGTGGCAGCTTTACTGAGCCCTGGGAGCGCAGCCTCCTCTTGGGGTTGACGGCCACCTGCAGGGTCACTGGGGTTGCTGGGGGCTGAGGCGAGTGGCCCTGACAGGTGGGGTGCATATCGCAGATCTATGAGGTGGTCCGGCCCCTTGTCTCCCTGTTGCACCTCAACTGCTCAGGCCTGCAGAACTTCGAGGCGCTCATGGCTCTAACGAACCTGGCAGGGATCAGCGAGAGGCTCCGGTGAGGCTCCTTGGGATGTGGGCCTGGGTAGGGGATCAGGGTTTAGATCATCCCCAGTAAAGCACTTTTCAGTTTGGGAAGCACTTTTTGGTCATTGCTCTGCTTGAGCCTCGCAGTGACTTCTCTGTGTTGTGGAGGAGACGGTTCCGTGAGGACAAGGCTCTGGGCGGTGAGAGTGTAGGCTGCGGAGTTAGACTGCCTGGGGTCCAGTCCTGGCTTCTCTGGTTTCTGGTGTGTAACCTCAAGCAAGCTACTTAACTGTTCCGTGCCTCCGTTTCTCCCTCGGTGAAATGGGGTGGTTATAGTACCCACCTCAGGGAGTCGTGGTGAGGAGAGTTAACTGAGAAATACGTGTAAAAACACTTAGTACGGTGGTGCCTGGCTCCCAGTGATGCGCCCAATCAGTATGAATGAGATGTTATTACTAATCGTGACCTTGGCTACATTACTCACTACTCAGCCTTGGTTTCCTCTCCTGCAAAGTAGTCATGACGGTCACACCTACACCTTCACCATGGGGCCGTGGGTCAGATGAAGTCAGTCTAAGTGCTGGGTCGGGGTAAGTGCTCAAGTGGTAGGTGTTAGCATCGTCATCACCACCACTCTTGTCTCCTAACTCCTACTTTAGAGCATTCTCCATGGTCCCATGCCATCTCCTAGGCCTGGTATGGGGACATGGGGGTGGTGGCGGTGGATGCAGAGGCAGAGGCGGTGCCATCTCCTAGGCCTGGTGTGGGGACATGGGGGTGGTGGCGGTGGATGCAGAGGCTTTGACGGTATTGACCCTTCCACCCTCGGCTCTGCAGGCAGAAGATTGTGAAGGAGAAGGCTGTGCCCATGATCGAGGGCTACATGTTTGAGGAGCATGAGATGATCCGCCGGGCAGCCACGGAGTGCATGTGTAACTTGGCTATGAGCAAGGAGGTGAGGGTTGATCTAGGCAGTCATGCGGGCGGACATGCAGAAGTGTCTGTGCCCTGCGAGGGCTTTGCCCCAGATAACTCGGTCCACTCCTTCCTCTGACCACAGGTACAGGACCTCTTTGAAGCTGAAGGCAACGACCGCCTGAAGCTGCTGGTGCTGTACAGCGGGGAGGATGACGATTTGCTGCGACGGGCGGCCGCTGGGGGCCTGGCCATGCTCACCTCCGTGCGGCCCTCACTGTGTGGCCGTATCCCCCAAGTGGTCAGTGCCTCTTCTCTATTGGGGAGGGGAGGAGAGCCAGGCACCCCCCAGGCATAGTGGAGGTTAATGGGACAAGTCTTAGATGGGACCAGTGTGCCAGGGTTCAGCCTGTTGCTCAGTGGTCACACTACCCTGTTCGTTGCAGACCACACACTGGCTGGAGATCCTACAGGCTCTGCTTCTGAGCTCCAACCAGGAGCTACAGCACCGGGGTGCTGTGGTGGTGTTGAACATGGTGGAGGCCTCACGAGAGATCGCCAGCACCCTGATGGAGAGCGAAGTGCTGGAGATCCTGTCTGTGCTGGCGAGGGGCAAGGAAGGCCCTGTCACTAGGGCGGCCGTGGCTTGCTTAGGAAAAGCAGTGGAATATGGGCTCATCAAACCCAACCAGGATGGACAGTGAGGGGCTGTCTCATGCACACACTACCTCTTGCAACACAGGGAACAAGGACGTGCAGCTCTGGCTGGTAGGGGCCGGGATGTGGAGCACTCTGGCCTCTTCATCCAGCTGCCCTTTGATGTCCTCTGTCTTGAATCGGGCCACGTTTATCACAGCCAGCACTGCCTCCAGCCACATGCAGAAGGGCTTTCCTGTACTACTGTAGACAGCTGGGAATGGGGAGGGTGCACCCTAACTCAGCCTGTGGGTCTGGCTTCGGAAGGGCTCACCAGGCAGCCTCACACACACACAGCTGTGAGCATCACCCAAGCCTGCTAGCAGGTCTGCCCCTGACTCCCTAATAAAAGTGTGTGGAACTCACATGTGTGCCCTGTCAGTGGCCTGGAGGGCTGGCTGTGGGCCAGTCTCTGGAGGAGGAGCTGAGCATGTCATGGTCACAGCAGAGTCACCTCTACCGAAGGAATCCTGTGGATTCCCCATGGGCCTGCTGAGTTGTGCTTTACCCTGATGGAGGCTCAAGGGTTAAGGCTAGAAACCTGATCAGTAACTCTGCGGGATGGAGTACTAAATGAGTTTAGGGTAGAGATTCCTGGATGCTGGCCTTCGATACTTTTGTCTTTATGTTGAGAGTTCTCCTTGACCTCCACTCAGGTGGTGCTCGGCTTCGGGTTGGGGGTGTAGTCGGGACAGGGTCAAAGCCTGGGCGGGCTTCCCCACCTGCCTGCTTCCGCCTTGAGGGCTAAGCCCGGCGGAAGCTCATTGGCTCAACGGTAACTGGCAGGTCCCGAGCCAATGGGAAGGAAGGCCCGCCGAGGCGCGCGCCTCGTGCAGCTGCTTCCGGTCGTGTTGCAGTCCTGCGAGTGTGAGGAAGTGAGACGGGAAGGCGGGGTGTCGCCGGTCGCCGACCCTTTATTTCGGCTTTTTAGGGGTGTCACCCAAAGGCTTCAAATTAGGGTTCCGCGGCCCCCCGGGTCCTGCGGGGGACGAGACCCTCCGGTTTATCTCTGCCGCAGACCCACGGCCACCGGGGGTTTCGTCCATTTCGCACCCGAGGCCGCAGCCGCTCAGCACTGGCTTCGGGACCAGCTCCACGGAGCTTGGACCGGACGGGCTACCGCGGAGACCGCTGGTACCGAGGTGAGCACCGCCCTCCGCGATCGGTGATGCCACCGCCCTTGCCGACAATTGGCTCCGGGCGCCTCGCCCAGGGCGCGGGCCTTCCAACCATTGCCCTTGGCGTCTGTCGGGTCCTGGGCGGCCGCTCTGATGAGTCCCCGCCTTTCTATCCTCAATCGCAAGGAGCTGCCAGAGGGGCTGAGGGCACAGGGTCAAGATCAAGTTCAGAGCCCCCCCCCCTTGTATTGGGATTGGACACGGAAGAGTTTAGGAGCTGAGGCCTGAGTCAAGGAGCGTTGGCCCAGGGTCTTGAAAATGCCTGTGAAGTTATGATCGAGCCCAACATTCAGTAGCCAAATATGCAGTTCTGAGCAAGGGGTGTTGCTGTTGTAACCACTAGACTGCGTCTGTCTCCCCATTGGTGCGTGAGCTCCTCGGGAGCAGACAGCCTTTCTCATGGGCCCCTAGAAAGGTATCAGTAAATGACTAGATGGGCTCCAGTTGAAACTGTGTTCAAATAGGTCCCTGAATACCCATGGTCATTTTTAGTAACTAAGTACTGGCCTTAGTAAGCTAAGACCATGTGCTTATCATGTATGAGCCAGCCCTTGAACCCTTTATTCCAGACAGTTCCACACGATCCGAATAAACACCCCTTCCCCTACCCCCTCCTTTGTAAAACTGAAGAAACTGAATTGGACTCAGAGCTGAAATGAATCAGCTGAGGACACAAGGCCCTGGTAGCTGCAGAAGCAAACGTGTGAACCCTGGAGCCGTTGTGTCACCGTACAGGGTACCATCTACCTGTCACTTTACAACTCCACTGGTGGGAAGAGCACTGTACGTGGAGTTGTGGGCCTGGAGTTTAGCCCTCTGCCCTCCTCGGTTCTAAGCTGGCTTCGGGATTATGTAAGGGTTACTTTCTCTTACTGTCAAATGGGGACAATTCTAGTTCCCAAGATTCATGGGATATGTCCCTGACACTGGGAATTTGGAGCTGAAGGGGCTCAGATCCTAGTCCGACGCCTGAGGGAGAGGCCACAGAAATCCCTGGTGCCCACTCTGTGGGGCGCTGAACTTGCTTCAGTCAAGAGGGAGGACAGAATCCTAAATCTCTAGGACTTTAGTCAAGGCTCTCAGCGAACGCTGTGGAATGGAGATCATCTGGCTGTGTGGTTAGGAGGGTGGTACTCTCCCCATCTTCCAGGTAAGGCAGCTGCCGTGGCCGGCCAGGGGCTGTGTGCTCGGATCGCCGCCCACCCAGTCGGGTGGCGGCCAGCAGAGGGCGCTGCCAGGGCATGGCGGAGGAGCGTCCCGGGTCCTGGTTCGGCTTCGGTTTCTGCGGCTTCGGCCAGGCGCTGGGTTCGGGCCACGGGCGCCAGGTCCACAGCCCTGAGCCGCTGTGCGCGCCGGACCCGAACGCCGACATTTGCCGCGTGAGCGCGAGCTGGAGTTACACAGCCTTCGTGAGCCGTGAGCGCCCCCGGCCCCGCCCCTCGGCCCCGCCCCCACGTGGCGCTCCACGTCACGTGTACGGCCCACGTGACCCGCCCCCTCCTCAGCCGCTCTCCGCTCCCACAGGTGCCGGCGGGCTGCACCTGTCCGGCTCGTGGGGCGGCGCGGCGGCCGGCTGCCGGGACGCGTGGGCCTCGGAGGCGCTCCTCGTGGTGCTGCGTGACGGGCGGGGTCCCGCGCCTGGACCCGAGTTGCAGGCCTGGGCGCCCGGCTCGGCGCTGACCGGGGAGCCCCTCTGGGCCCAGACCTTGGAGCTGAAGGCGGATGGGGAAGACCGGCCCGGCGCTGAGGCCCAGGCCGGGGAGCTGCCCCTGCTGCCCTGCGCCCGCGCCTACGTGAGCCCGCGGCCGCCCCTCTACCGACCACTGGCTCCGAAGCTGCGGGCGCGCCGCCTGGAGCTGGGCGCCGAGCACGCGTTGCTGCTGGACGAGGCGGGCCGCGTGTTCTCCTGGGGCGGGGGCAGGTGAGCGGGGCGGCCGGGCTTCTTGCGGGGGTGGGAGGCGAGCGTGTGCGGGAGGAGGGCGGGGAGACCCCTCGATGTGACGAGGCGACTGGGGCTCCTCGCTCAGGCATGGACAGCTGGGCCACGGGACCCTGGAGGCAGAGCCGGAGCCGAGGCTGTTGGAGGCGCTGCAGGGCCTGCCCATGGCTGGGGTGGCGGCAGGTGGCTGGCACTCCGTGTGTGTGAGCGGTGAGTGACTGGCGCCTCTCCAAAGCTCCAGCGGGTCTTGTGGGCTCCAAACCTTCCTCCTTCCCCTCCTTCCAGGTGGGGCGGGGGCGAGGGCGGGGGCGGGCAGGCCTCCCGCCAAGCCTGTCCTACATCGTGACTCCTAAATGCCTCTCAAGGTGAGCCCCTCTGCCACCACCGTCGCCCACTCACCCCGGGACCGCGCCTGCCTCGCATTACTGGTCCCACTGTCCGGCCCGTCTGCCTCCAGCCGGGGCTCTGTCTCAACTACCCCTAAGTTAGAACTGAGGGGCGAGGTGGCAGCCCAGCCAAGGAGAGTGGGGAAAGAGGCTGCAGGCGTGTAGGTGGCCATGACCTGTGGCGCACCCGGGACACTCAGGTGCCCACAGGGAGGGTGACAGTGATGTCTGTGAGCCCTGCCTGGGACCAGAATGAGGTGTTTCACTTGGGACTGTGAGTCCACCAGCCTGGCAGGCGGTCCAGCTGTTGCTGATCCAAGACTGTTGAGTGGGGGCAGGAGCCCGTGCTCTTCTCAAGGTTCTGTATCTGGGCCTCTGGCTGCGACTTACATCACCTGGGGGCTTTAAGGCTACCTCTGCCTGTACCCCCACCCCCATGTCATGCTGGGCTGCAGGGAAGAGAGCAGAGGCTGGAAACACCCCAGTGGCAAGTCTCACATGTAACGTCCAGGAGAAATTTCAGGCTTTTGGTATCGTGTTTGTAGCCCGGATGCTTCAACGCAGACTTCCTCAATTCAGATCATCATTCTGCCCCTTGATTTATCTCTCTGTGCCTCAAGCTTTCTTGTGAATAAAATGGAAATATTGTGGAAGAGGGGGCTGTTATCATATAATCGTATTGTGCTGTCGTGAGAATTAAATGGTTATATTTGAGAAGTGCTTAAAACTGGCACAGACTAAACCATTGATAACGAAGGAATAGCCACTATTAGTGAATTTTTAGCTTACGGCTGTTGCTCCAAACAACAAACTGTGGTCCTCTGGAAACAAGGAAGGTGGGAGCTTCAGGTAGGAGGCCTTCCATGGTGGGGGAAGGGGGCTGCAGAAAGAACCTCTAAGGGCACCTTTCTGAACTGTGCGTGTCTGTGGTGGTGGTACAGAGAAGGGGGGCAATTTAGCTACAGAGGGAAAAAGTGAAAATGGGAAGTTCCAGCAAGAGACGTGTTTTAAAGAGAATGGTGACTTGAAGGCACTTTAGAGAGAAGGGACCCTGTTAGTACGAGGACGCTGCTGGGCCCTGAGGGAGACACCCTCCTTGGAGTGCTGACTGGGGCGGGCCTCAGTTGTCTCCAGGGAGCTAGTGAGGGGTAGGAGAGTTCGGATGGATGCAAGGGGGGCTCACAGTCTCTTTAATGGGTCCTTTTATCTCTCTTTCAGAGACTGGGGACATTTATATCTGGGGCTGGAATGAATCAGGGCAGCTGGCCCTGCCTACCAGAAGCCTAGCGGAGGACAAAAAGGCAGTAGCAGGGCAAGGTGAGGCTCAGCTCGACTTCCACATGTTTCTGCCGTTACTACTCCTGGCCACATGCTGGCCTGAGAGCTTACAGTGCTCAGAAGGGGCATGTGATGTCCTCGGTACCCGAGGACACACTGCAGGACTCTGGGAGGGAGCATGGCAAGGCTGATGCCAGTGTCAACACTAACTCCACACACGTGTCCACGCCACCACTTCCTGGGAATGTAGGGATTGGAAGCATCAGCTTTGGAGCTAGAGAATAATGTGCTTCATAGAGCTGTTGTATTAAATGAGTTACTGTGTGAATAAGCTTTAGACGAATATTTAGCATTAGTCATCATTATCCTCATCACTCTTATCATTTCTCTGAAGCCATTAGACTGAACGAAGATGGTTCTGAAGAGAACAGAATTGCTGAAGCTGAGGATGGAGCCCCCGCCGCCTTCATATCCGTCCAGCCCTTCCCAGCTCTACTGGATCTCCCCCTGGGCTCAGATGCAGTCAAGGCCAGCTGTGGATCCCGGCACACAGCAGTAGTGACAAGTGAGTGGAGCCGGATGGGCTGGTTCAGGACGGAACAGGAAGTCACTCCACCCCACTCTAGCTGGTGGCTGAAGAAAACTGTGTGACAATCTAAAGCACCACTATTTTAAGCCTCTTTGACATGTACTGAGTAGCTGCCTCAGCACATGGAACCCCAGCCTCCACGTGGTTCCAGCTGGTTTTCCAGCTTGTCTCCAAAGGTTCTTCCTCGTGGGGGCAGACTGGTGTTCTCCAGCCTCCGTGCACAGGCACGTACACGTCCCTGGCCAGCCTTTTCATCTGACAGCAAGGTCTGCCCAGTCCAGCTTCTAAGACTCTTAGCTCAGTAGCTGTGTATTAAGGCCAGTCAGCTGGCATATAGGAAGTTAACGTGTTCGTCTGGATCTTTATGCTCCCCCCAGTGTGATTAGACAGTTGTTAGAGATTGTGCTGTGCCAAGCAAATGTCATGACAGTTTACAACGTGGTGGTTATGGCTTGTGGCAGGACAAGCTAGGCAAACACCTTGTCAAAGAGCAGTGGTGACAGCCTTTTACTGTCCTTTTCGTTGCAGGAACTGGGGAACTCTACACCTGGGGCTGGGGTAAGTAAGATCTTTGTTTTTGTGATGCTTAAACCAAGAGAAAGAAAGACCTAGGAATGGAGGGCAGGTGACAAGAGCCATGCGGACACATGGGAGGACGGGGACTGCAGGGCTGCGTATTCCCTTCTCTAGAACACACACAGGCACACTCAGAAGGTCAGATGAAATTCCAGCTCTCTTTCTGAAAACGTTTTTGCCTTAAGGGAATATTTAGCTAGCATTTATGAAACATTTTTTGGTTCGGTCCTGGCAGAGAAAAAGATAATAACAAAAAATCTCTGCTCTAAGCGTCTGGGCTTAGGAGCAGGGAACCTAGAGGGGCTCCTGGCTTGGAGAGGTGGTGGCTGCCACCTCTTCCAGACCCGCAGGCTTGCCTGCCCTGAGGCTGTGGCGCTGGGTTCCTGAATCCGCACCACACTCCTGCAGGGTGGTGGCTTTAGCTCAGAATTTGTGTGGATGGGCTGATTGTCCTTCCTGGGGGAGACAAGCCCCGAGGAAAGAGTGGCCAAGGGTCCGGTTTCTCTGTAGGTAAATACGGACAGCTCGGCCACAAGGACACAACCAGCTGGGATCGGCCCTGCCGTGTGGAATACTTTGTAGATAAGCAGCTCCAAGTAATGGCTGTGAGCTGTGGGCCCTGGAACACCTACGTGTATGCTGTGGAGAAAGAGAAGAGCTGACATGTAGATAAGGGCATGAAATGTGCATACAGTACAATAAAAAATTAGACAGCTAACACTTGTGACATTCCTGCCCAGGTCAAGGAAAACCATTGCCAGCACCTGGCCCCTCATTTACCCTTCCCCGCCACAGCTTCACCTTAGAGCAGTGTCCTCAACTTTGTCCTCACGTTTGAAACACCTAGAGAGCTTTGGAAACAGGTGCCCAAGACCAGTATCAGACAGTGAAACCGAAACCTGGGGCTGTGGGGCTGTGGGGCTGTGGGGCTGCTGTGGGGCTGTGGGGCCTGAGCCGATATTACAGCTCTTCGTTCCCACGCCACTCCAGTTGATTCTGAGGTAGTTCCAAGACGGGGCATCGCTACAGGTCGCCTTATTCGTGTGCGTGTTTTCATTTACAACCGTGCCACCCTGTTTGAATCCTCACACGATACGGTTTAGTTCACCTGCCTTTGGACTTTAGATAAATGGAGTCATTCTGTGTATGGTCTTTTCTGTCTTGTTTTCTCCATCCAGCACTGCCCGATCTGCCCTGCAGGCCATTCGTTTTTGTTATGTGGTATCCCATTGCATGAATGTAACTAAATTATATGGTTTTTCGTTCATGGTCATTTTTTTCTTTTTCATTGTGTGAAAATGCACATAAAAGTTTATCTTACCATGTATTATTTAATCTTACCACTTTTAACTAAATACATTCACATTGTTGTGTAACCATCACCTTCAGCCATCATTATGACTCTGGCTTGTAAATCTGAAACACTATTACCTGTTAAGCAATAACTCCACATTTCCCCTCCCCTCAACCTCTGGCAACCACCATTATGCCTTTTGTTCTTATGAGTTTGTCTATGCTAAATACTTCGTATAAGTGGAATAGTACTGCATTCGTATTTTTTATTTCATTTAGCATAATGTTCTCAAGGTTTATCCATGTCTTAGGGATGTGTCAGAATTTCCTCCATTTTTAGGCCTGTATAATGTATTGTATTTATATACCACATTTTCTTACCCACTCATCAGTCCGTGGACGCTTGGGCTGCTTCCATGTTTTAGCTATTGTGAATAATGCTGCTAGAACTCGGGTGTACAAATATCTCTTTGAGACCCCATTTTTAGTTCTTTTGGGTATATACTGAGAAGTGGAATTGCCGGGTCACGTGGTAATTTTATTTTTAAATTTGAGGAGCCTATGTACTGTTTTCTGCAGTGGCTGCTCCCCTTTGCATTCCTGCTAGCCATGCATAGGGTTCCAATTACTTCACATCCTCAACTCTTGTTTTGTTTTTTTTTGATAGTAGCCATCCTAATGGGTGTCAGGTGGTATCTCGTAGTTTTGATTTACGTTTTTCTAATGATTAGTGATGTTTAGCATCTTTCCACGTGCTTATCGGCTATGTGTATATCTTCTTTGGAGAAATGTCTGTTCAGGTCTTTGCTCATTTTTGAATTGGGTCGTTTTTTGTTGAGTTTTAGGAGTTCTCTCTGTATTCTGGATATTAATCCTTCATCTGATATGTGATTTGGAAATATTTTCTCCCATTCTGTGCTTTGCCTGTTTATTGTCAATAGCGTCTCTTGGTGTAAAAAAAAGTTTAATTTTCATCAAGTACAGTTTGTAAATTTTTTCTTTTGTTGCCTATGCCTTTGTTGTCACATCCAAGAAATCATCGCCAAATCCACTGTTTTGAAGTTTTTGTTCTGTGTTTTCTTGTTTATCGTTTTAAGACTTACATTTAGGTCCCTGATCCATTTTGAGTTAATTTTTGGATATGCTGTTAGGTAAAGGTCCACCTTTATTCTTTTGTGGTTATCCAGTTTCCCGAGGACCATTTGTTGAAAAGACTGTCTTTTCACCATTTTATGGTCTTGGCACCCTTGCCAAAATTGTTTGACCATATATGCAAGGGTTTATTTCCAAGCTATCTATTCTGCTGATCTCTGTTCTCTTTATGACAGTGCCACACGTTTGATTACTGTAGCTCCAGTAAATTTTGAAAATTCAGAAAGTGTGATTTCTCAAGTTTTGTTCTGTTTCAAGATTGTCTTCGCTGTTGGGGATCCCTTGAGATTCCATATGAATTTTAGGGTGGATTTTTCTGTTTCTGTAAAAAATGTCATTGGGATTTTGATAAAGATTGTGTTGAATAGATCACTTTGGTTAGTAGTGACATTTTAACAGTATTAAGTCTTCCATTCTTTGAACACTAGATGTGTTTCCATTTATTTATGCTATCTTTAATTTCTTCCAGCAACATTTTGTAATTTTCATTGTGTAAGTGTTTCATCTCCTTGGTTAATTTCTAAGTATTTTATTTTTGATGCTCTTGCAAATGGAATTGTTTTTGTTGTTTCCTTCTCAGATGTTTCATTTTGTATATAGAAATGCAACTGATTTTTGTGTGTCGACTTTGTATATTCTACTTATTTGGGTTCATTTATTAGTTCTAAGATTTTTTATGGAGTTGGCGATTTTCTACATATGTCATCTGCAAACAGTTTTACTTCTTTTCCAAGTTGGATGCTTTTTTCTTGCCCAATCGCTCTGATTACAATTTCAGTATTATGTTGACTAGAAGTGAAAGTGGGCATACTTGTGTCGTTCCTTCTGGAGCTGTACGTTACCTTCAAAGAGTTCCTCAGTATCCTACGTGAGGGATAAGAAGGGCCTGAGCTAGGCATCTTATTGAGGGCACAGCCCGTGGAGATGCTGGTCAGAGGGATTAGGGAGAAGCATCCCAGAAGCAGGAGTAGAGAGGCTTCAGAGGGAGGCTGTCACTTGGCTGAGGGAGGTGGGTTGCTGCCGAGAATCTGAACCTACTTTAGGCCCGTGGGGTTATTCAGAGGCTGAGTAGCTCAGAATTAATAAGAGCGCAAGTGGAGAATATGAGATACCAAAAATGAACTCTGATTTTAGGATTAAGACCTCTTGTTTGCTCTATGGAGCTCTGCTCTAGGTGGCCTTTGACCCTTAGGAGTTGGTCCAAGGAAGGTATCTAGTTATCCAGACCTGGACCTGATCCCTTGTGGGGCTCTTGTCTGGAGTTACACTGTCATGGCCTGACTGGCTGCTTGGCAAAAGGCCCACTTCTTCCCTGCACCATAAAGTCCTCTTCTGAACCTTGTCGATAGAGCTCAATGGCCTAGAATGCAGGGTGGGACAGATAGGTTGGGTCAGAAGCGAGTGAGGAAGAGTATACCCCAGGGCATGGCAGTGCCTCTCCTCACCATCATTCTGTGCACACGGGCACGAAGCCTTTGAGGGTCTGAAAACACAACAGATGTGAAGCCGATAAAAATAGCAGTGACAGTTCCTTAACATTCAAGTCTCACAAAATTCCTGCAAAGTAGGTGGACTGTCTGCTCCCCTCCCGCTGTACATACTGAGTACGTGGACATTTCACACACGTTCTCACGCCCCAGCAGTCCCGCACCTGACATTTCGAATCATCTTGTGACTATCACTTGGTGAGTTCCCAACTGGATCTCGTGAGAATGAAGCATTCCCCAAGAGTAGTGAGTATGGCAGAGGCAGGCGGGCTAGCCAGTGAGCTCAGACTGGGTGGATTAACCATCTCAGGAGTTGAGTCAGTGTCAACATGAGCAAAACGAGGCGAGGGCAGCGTTGGAGAGCAGAGGGCACTTAGGTCCCCTGACCAGCTGCATGTGGGCGTATGCGTGGAGGGAAGGAAGAGGTCTGCCCTTTGTGGCTTCAGAGTCGAGGCAAGACCCTAAACGTCTGGAGTCCAGCTTCAGAGTCAGTCCCTTGGTACCCTACACCCTATAGGGACACTGAGTGGGGAGCCAAAAGAGAAACAGAATTTTCATGAAGAACGAACAGGCCACACCGGGCAATCCTCGGGGAAAAAAAATGTAGGAAAAAACCACCTTGCAGGTTAGCCTGATCTGGAAATTACAGTTCTACCCTTTTGGCAGTACGGATCGTTTTAAATCCCCGCTGGCAACGTGTGTATGAGGGCTTCAGTTTCTCCCTATCCTCACCGATGCTGCTTCCCCTCATGCTCCCACTTTCAAAAATTATTGCTGTGCTGGGGAGTAGGTTTTGGTTCTGGTTTGCATTTTCCTAATGGATAATGATGTTAATGTTGAGCATCTTTTCATGAGCTTTTAGGCCATTCGTGTATCTTCTCTGGAGAAACGTCTATCCGAATCTTCTGTCAACTTTTTTCCTTTTTAAAATTTATTTTTAAAAATTGTAAAAATACATATAACATGAAATTTTTAAACCATTTTTAAGTGTATAGTTCTGCATTGGTAAAGCTGTTTACACTGTCGTGGAATCTCCTGAACATTTTCATTTTTCCAAACTGAAACTCTACCCATTAAACAGCTCCCCATTTCCTCCTCTACGTCTTAAATCTGACTACTCCAGATACCTCTTATAAGTGAAATACAAAATTTGTGTGTTTATGACTAGTTCATGTCACTTAGTATGATATCCACATTGTAGCATGTGTCAGAATCTCCTTCCTTTTTAAGGCTGAATAGTATTCCATTGTATGTACATACCAAATTGTGTATACGTGTTTGTCTGCCGATGGACACTTGGGTTGCTTCTACCTTCTAGCTACTGTGAATAATGCTGCAGTGAACATGAGGATACAAATATTTTTCCCAGACTGCTTTCAGTTCTTTTGTGTGTATACCTAAAAGTAGTATTGCTGGATCATATGGTAAAGTTATTTTAAACTTTTTGAGGAACAGCCATACTGTTTTCCATGGTGACTGCACTATTTTACATTCCTATCCGCAATGCACCAAGGTTCCAATTTCTCCACATCCTCACCAACACGTGGTATTTTCTGCTTTCACAGTAGACATCCAGTGGCTATGAAGTAATATCTCGCTGTGGTTTCATTTGCATTTCCCTCATGATTAGTGATGTCGAACATCTTTTCGTGTGCTTGTTGACTACATACCTTCTTTGGAGGAATGCCTATTCAGGTCTTTTGCTCAGTTTTGAATTGGCCTGTTTTTGTTGTTGTTGAGTTGTAAGTTCCTTATGTATTTTGGATGTTAGATCCTTGTTTGATAGATGTTCTACAGTTTTTTCGCATTCCATGGGTATCTTTTCACTTTCTTGATAGGCGTTTGATACAGAAAAGTTTTAAGTTTTGATGAAGTCCAGTTTATTTTTTATTTTCTTGCTGGTGCTTTGAGCGTCATGATTAAGAAATCATTGCCAAATCTAAGGTCACTAAGCTTTATCCCTATGTTTTCTTCTAAGAGTTCATAATTTTACCTCGTAACATTTATATCTTCAATGCATTTTGAGTTAATTTTTGTATATACTGTGAAGTAAGTGTTCACCTTCATTCTTTTGCTTGTGGATATCCAGTTGCCTGGCATCATTTGTGGAAGAGGCTATTCTTTCCTCCATTGGGTGGTCCTGGCACAGTTGTCAAGTGTGGATTTATTTCTGGGCTCTTACTTCTATTCTGTCGTTCTATGGCTCTGTTATGCCCCTGTTGTGACTGCTATAGCTTTGTAGTAAGTTTTGAAATTAGGAAGTATGAGTCTTTTAATTTTGTTCTTCTTTTCCAAGATCATTTTGGTTGTTTGGATCCCTTGCAATTCCATGTCTATTCGAAGATAAGCTTTTACATTTCTGCGGGGGGAAAAGCCATTGGGACTTGGATAGAGTGCATCGAATCTATAGGCCAGCTTGGGGAGTATTACCATCTTAACTATGTTAAGTTTTCCAATCCATGATCACAGGATATCTATTTACTTAGGTCTTTAATTTCTTTCAGCAATCATTTGTAGTTTACAGTGTACAAATCTTCCATCTACTTGGTTAAATTTATTCCTAAGTATTATTTCTGATGCTATTGTAAATGGAATTGTTTTCTTAATTTCATCTTATGATCATTACTGAATGATCACATAAAAGTACAATTTTCAGTGTGTTGATGTCATCTGCAACTTTGTTGAATTTGTTTATTAGCTTTAATAGTTTTTTTGGTAGATTCTTTATGATTTTCTATTTATGTAAGATCAAGTTCTTTGTGAATAGAGATAACTTTATCTCTTTCTAATTTGATGGCTTCATTTATTATTATTCTATAATGCTCTGGTTAGAACTTCCAGTACAGTGTTGTATAGAAATGGGAAAGTAGATATCCTTGCCTTGTTCCTGATCCTAGGGGAGAAGCTTTCACTGTTTCAGCATTGAGAGTGAGGTTAGTTGTGTGTTTTTCATGAATGCCTTTTATCATGTTGAAGAAGCTCTTATCTAGTTGGTTGAGTGTTTTCATCATGAAAGGGTGTTGGAGTTTGTCAGTTGGTTTTTCTGCATCGTGTATTGATCATGTATTTTGCCCCCTCCATTTTGTTAATGCAGTGTATCACAGTAATAGGTTTTTATATGTTGAATCACTCTTGCATCCTTAGGATGTATTCCACTTGGTCAGGGTATATAATCCTTTTAGCATGCTGCTGGCTTCTCTTTGCTAGTATTTTGTTGAGGACAATACTAAAGGAATAGGCCTCTATAAGTTATAAAAATAGTTATTTCACATATTTTCACAAACAAATGCTAATGAAAATTCAGAAACACCAAAATTTTATTTGTTGGTGTCTACTGTAATCTAAAGCAATCAACCTTCTCTTTTTAATTGGTACAAAGTCACTATCTTCAAATATCTTGAAATATCTTCAATATCTTGAAATATTTGGAAGTGCTACTTTGGTTTATGTTTTTAGATGATCTGTTTCCAACTTCATCTTTTGCCAAGTTTTTGTAACTTCTTTGATATTTACTGCAACATTTTTAAAAATCTTTCTGAAATTTTAAGGTTTCTTGGGTATTTGGATCAATATCTAGAATTGCAGTTTCCAGTTTTATGGCCACTTGAAGAGCTTTGTAAATATTTTCTGTGGTAATGAAACTGGTTCAAGATCACTGCCGTATTCATCGGCAGGGTAGGCTTCAGATATTAAGTGAATGAATTCATTATCGGTTAATTCGTGATCAACCAATAATTCATTAATCTCATCTATATTCAAATTGTCGGAGCCTCCTTGAAATTTAATAAATTAATAATACCAGTTAATCTTTCTTCATTTTTGGAATCATATATCCGGGTACAACCACTTTTGGCTGTATTGCTTTCCAGCGAGCGTTTAAAATTGACAGCTTTATATCACTCAAAGCTAAACCGTTATTCTTCATACAACTTAAAATTGTGTATTTATTCCAGGCTTCTGTAACTGTGACTTATTGTCTTCAAGCTTATTAAAAATATCATTAAAACACTTTAATATAATTAATTTTAAGGTGGAAATAATGCCTTAATCTAATAGTCTCTAAAAGTAAAAGTATTTTAAAAGGAAGATATTTTTCTTACATTTTTCAGCTTCCATAACAATACATTTGTAAAACCAATCCCAAAAAACATTAGTCACCTGCGCTTTTTTATTTCCCATCCGATGAACAGGAAGATCATTAGTAATTGTGTGTTACTAAGTATTTGTACGTTGCTGAGTTAAGCTAGAGGAATTGTCAGTAATGGAAATGAAAAAGAAACTTGTAAAATGAGGCTGCTTAAATAGAAACCACGTGTAAAAAGTCTGCATAAATGGGTGAATATTTACCGCATATTAAAAAAACAGGTGAAAAAAATACATAAATGGAGGCACAGGTGTGTAATCACAAGGGAAATGGTTCTGAAGGTTTTTAGTGATGTTTGTCAAGTTTTGGTGTCAGAATAATGAGGGCTCTTATGATGGATTAGGAAGTGTTCCTTGCTCTTCAATTTATTGGAAGTTTGATGAGTATGTTTGGTAAAATTCACTAGTGAAGCCATCTCGTCCTGGGATTCTCTCTGTTGTGAGTTTTTAATTGCTGAATTATTCATGTAGGTCTATTAAGCCTTCCTATTTCTTCTCGGTTCAGTTTTTGTAGTTTGTGTTTATAGGTATTTCTATATTTCATCTAGTTTATGTAACTTATTGGAATTAATACTTGTTAAGCATTTTTGTATTTTGTTATTCCTGTCAATTGAGAGAGCAGTGTTAAAATCTCCTGCCAACATGTAAATCTGTCCAAACCCACTGAATCCTGTCCCATCTCCCATTTTCCGGTATCATACTAGCTCCCATCCCATTCCTATATCTGCCATCATCCTGCATCCTATTTAATTCCGTACCACATTTCTCCCATTTCCCATCTCGTCCCATCTAACCTCACATCTCATCCCATATTCCATCTCATCTCCCATATCATCCCATCTTGCCTCCCATCCCAAGCCCGTCCCATTTCCTGTCCCTACTCCCATCCCACCTTCCATCCTTAACACTTATCCCATGCCTTCCCCCGTTCCATCATTTCTGCCATCTTCCGTCCATACTCCCATCCTGTCCATTATCCAGTCCTGTCTCCCAGCTCTACTTCAATCCCATCCCAACCTACCTTCCATCCTATCCCACATCCCCAGCTATCCTACTTCCCATTTCAAAATCATACCCGATCCCATATCATACCTTTTCCCATACCATTCCATCTCTGATCCTGTCTCCCGTCCCATCTCCCATCCCTATTCCCATGCCATGCCAGCTCACATCCCATCCACTCTCCTATCCACTCTCCCAGTGGTACTCCAGTCCTATTTAAGCATCCATCCCAACTCACCTCCCATCCCATCCCACATCCCATTCCAACATCCCATCCCACATCGTGCCACATACGATCCCATCTATGATTCTGTCCTGTCTCCCATCCCATCCCACATTCCATTTAAACTCCCATCTGATGCCATCTCACGTTTCATCTCATCTCTGCCCCCGTCCCACGTTGAATACTTACTCCTGTCCCATCTCCCATACTTACTTTCATCTCCTCTCTCCTCTCCTCCCTAGCCCAGATGCATTCCTACTCCCATCCTATCTCATCCCGTTTCTCCTCCTAGACTAACTTCTGTTCCATCTCATTTTACCTGCTATTCCATCCAACTTCTCATCCCTGCTCATTCTGTGCAGCAAACCAGCTCTTCTACGAAGCCATCCCATCTCCCGTATCAGCCCATCCCATATCCCATCTCCTGTGATATCCTGTTCCCGTGTCATCTCATCTCTTATCCCAGACATCCCATCCCACCATCCATCTCCCATCCCATTTCCCATCCCTACTGCCATCCCCTTTTTTGTCAAGTCTCCGTGACCATCCCATCTCATCCCGTCTACGTCACATCCCACCTCCCCAGACCTACCCTCTTCCCATCCCACATTCCATCTCTCATCCCATCCCATCCTAAATGCTGTCCACATCCCACCTCATCCCACATCCCATCCCATATCCTTCGCCTCACATCTAGTTGCATCTTCAATCCCATGCCGCATTCTTTCCCACATCTCATCCCAACCCATTCTCCTTCCCATCCCACACCCTATAGTACATTTCGTCTCATTCTATTCCACAACCCTATTTCATTCTTGTCCATCCCTTATACCCCATCCAGTAACACCCCCAATCCCATCCCTCCTCACATCCCAACCCTTCTCAGCGTATATCCCACCTTTTCACCAATCCCACACCCCAGGCCATTCCACATCCCTTCCCGGTCTACGTGACATCCACGTATTTATCCCCCGCATCATCCCATCCTTCATCTCGCCCCATTTCCCACCCCATCTCATGTTTCATCCCACCTCTGCTCTCATCCTAACTCCCATCCTTACTTCCACTTCATGCCCCATCCCGTCCCCCATCCCATCTCACCTCACATCTGTCATCCCTCCTCGTCCTATCCCAGATTCCATCTCCCCTCCCATTTCATTGTTACTCCCGTCCTGTATCCTGTCCCTGTCCCTCCTCCCATCTCATCCCTCCCTTGTCCAGTCCTGTCTCTGTTCTCATCTTCCCTCTCATCCCATCCCTACTCCCATTCCATCTCCCAGCCCGACTCCGGTCTCATCCCATCACCCGTCCCACATTTCGTCTCACCCTAAATTCCATCCCTAGCCCCAACTAGTCCCACATCTCATCCTGTTTCATTTCATTTCCCATCTCATCCCATCTCATCCCGTCTCCCATCCTATTCCATACCCCAGCCACATCCCATCCCATGCCCCGGGGCCCACGCCATCACATTCCACGTAGCATGTCTTTCCCATCCTGTCCCAGCGCATCTGCAATCCAGTCCCATCCCATCTCTAGTCTGTCCCATATCCCATGCTAGCCCATGCATGGCCCATTCCCACGTTCCGACCCATCCCAGTGCATCTCGCCTCCCATCCCATCCCGCATGCGATCTACATGTCATCCTACATCCCACGTTATCCCACACGCCTTTTGTCTTTCCCATTCCGTTGTTAATGCAGCTGTGTGTTAAAATCAGCAACCAGGATTATGAATGTAATCACATGCCATCCCATCAAATCCTGTCCCAACGCCGGTCCCATCTCCAGCATATTCCCATCTCCAGCATATTCCCATCTCCGATACCATCTCATCTCATCCCATCCCCCATCCTGTCCCACATCCCATCTTCCTTTTCTGTCCCATGCCATCCCCAAGTCATCCCCCATCCCTTCCCTCATCCCAGTCCCAATTGAGATGATCGTGTATGTTTCTAACCCCACCCCATTAATGCAGTGTATACAGGAGTAGGTTTTTGTAAGTGGGGCCACCCTCGCATTCCTGGGACACGTTCCACTTGGTCAGGGGTATGTGGTCCTTGTAATATGCCGCTGGATTCTGTTGGCTAGCATTTTGAGGACTTTTGCATTTATAATCATAAAGGATTTTGTTCTGCAGGTTTCTCGTGATGCCTTTGTCAGGTTTTGGTATCATGTGATAAATTAGGAAGTGTGCCCTCTTCTTCAGTTTTTTGGAAGAGTTTGATGAGTATGTTTGGTAAAATTCACTAGTGAAGCCACTTAGTCTTGGGATTTTCTCTGTTGCGACTTTTTAATTAGCAAAACATTCTCTTCTTATAGATCTATTCGGCCTTCCTGTTTCTTCTTGGTTCAGTTTTGGTAGTTGGTGCCTTTATAGGTATTTGTCCATTTCATCTAGCTTATGTAATTTGTTAGAATTAATTGTTAAGTAGAACTAGTTTAGCATTTTTGTATTTTGGTATTCCTGTTAACTGAGAGAGCAGTATTAAAGTCTCCTGCCAGCACGTAAGTCCAATCCCATTCTGTCTCATTGAATGCCATCTTCTCTGTCTGTCTCCCGTATCATCCTGTCTCCCATTGCGTTTCCGGTCCCATCTCACATTCCATCTTGAACTCGATGTCATCACGTCTTCCATACCTTCTCCCGAAACTACACACCGTGTCGTCCCTGCTCTCATCCCACGTCCCATGTTTACTCCCAACTCATTTTCCATTCTGTTTTTTCCCCAATTCCATCCCTGTTCCATTCCATATCCCATCCCATTCTCCTCTCCTCTCATCCAATCCCACATTCCATCGCATTTCGCTGCTACTCCCGTCCCTTTCCCATGCTAATCATTCCCGTAGCATCCTCCTCCCAGATCACCCCAGTTCACGTCGCAAACCCCATTTCATCTTCTATCCCATTCCACCTCTGTTCCCATCCTCACTCCGATCCTGTCCCATTTCCAATCTGATCTCATCTAACCTCACATCCCATCCCACATCCTATCT